>NC_039364.1:58900524-59200524 GCF_003573695.1 Papaver somniferum | reverse complement strand
TATTTTCTGGCGGACGGAATTTATCCGGCATGGTCAACTTGAGTTCAAGCTTACGATGAGATACCTACAAATGGGGAATATGTCAGTGCTAAACGGTTGTTTAACAAAATACAAATGGCGTGTAGGAAGGTGTGGAACAAGCATTTGGAATTTTAAAGAGAAAGTTCCATATAATTTGTTGACCACGTCGTTCGTTTAAACCAATAGAAATGAAAAGGATTTTTCTCACCTGCATCACTATATGGTAATCGAGGAAACTCGACGGGATAAAACATGGGTTCATTATCCAGATAAATATTTGAGAAATGACGTTCAACCCGCATGGCGTGTCCCTGCAAGAGATTACAGAATGGTGGAAGAGAAAATTCAAAAAGAGGTGAGGTTGTGAGTTTGTTTCTGGTGAAGAATAAGGTGAACTTGGAGAACCATGTTGAAATCCACCATGCTGGGATTGACTACCATGTTGGGATTCACCGGTCTCGTAAGGGGATTCCTTCAGCACAGTATATCCATTCAACAAATCAGGGTTGTATCGGTTGAGATTTCTGAGGATGTGGAAGCGTGCTTCGTGCTTAAAACTAGAAGTTCTGATTTTTTGCCATTCCTCTCTTGTTTATCATTGTTGCAGTTTCAGCAATATATAAATTAGCATTTTGCAACAAATTGATAAAGGATTTGTAAATTAATTAAACAGTATGTTAATGCAACTTACCAGATCGACATCAATATCACCACTTCCCCTTTTTTGTTTCATCTGCATCATCAAACCAACCCAATTGTTCATATCTTCACTGATTGCACCAAAACGATGTGACATCCCGGTAGCATCGCGGTCTTTTGGATTCCCAGTTTCCTGGCAGAATTGTGTAAAAATAGTTCCCCAAAGCGTTGCATGTGGTTGTTAAACCCCATTGATTGGATCAAGCATGAATGCTACATAAGCTCTGCAAATAGCTTTATCTTCATCCAAACTGAACTTCGGACCGCAAACTCTTTCTGATGCAATATTTGTGTATCTGCATGACTTGTCATTTTCTACAAAAATTTGTTTTACAGATAATGTTGTGAAATTATAAAGTGGGTATGGAAGGTATGACTGAAGTGAAACTATAAATTTTTGTGGGTGTTGAAGGAGAGATTGAAGATGAATTATAAGAATTTTCTATGTGTAGAAGGTGGAGAAGGTGTGAGTTTAAAGTTGAAATCAACTGAATTCATAAAGGTTTTGTTGCTTAAACAAGTGGGAGAAGTTATACTTTTTTGTGTTTTGCGCAAAAAATATCCATTTGGTTAAACTAATCTTGTTTATACTATGTTAAGTCGGATTAGTCTTAATCCGCATTAAGGCATGTTTATGGTTTTAATCATGCATTAAGGACTAGCTTAAGGTTAATGCTAGATAAGGTTGTGTCAAAGCATGAGATGTCCTTTAGCTTGACATGTCATATGTGTTGTCCAATGTAGCCATGAAGTGTCATCCTACTCATGATGGAAAGGTTGGAGTTGACATGTGGCAAGCATGGCTAGGACTCTCTTCTAGCTAGCCTCACAAGTTTTCTTTAAAAGCAAATTTGTTTTCATCCATAAATCATGAAGTAATGTGAGGAAATAGAAGTTGGTGATAAGTCATGAAGGTTTAAGTATCTTTAATGTTTCTATTTCCTTGTACTACAACCTAACTTTGTATGAATCATATCTAGTGGTCTAGCTTTGTATGGTGCTGATTTCAGTGAATTGTTGAGTATGCAATACTAGTTTAAAATATAATTTCAGCATGTAGTTTGCTTACAGGATGTTTAGTACTTAAGCATAAAGGTTAAGGAGCTGAAATTCCAACATTCAACTTTTATTTCACCTAGTTATTACATATTCAGCAGCTAGGGTGATTGTATGGTTGAGGTTTTGGATTGTTTTCCTTCTAAGGTTGTAGTTCTTCTTATATGCGGTGATCCGATACTTCATACTTGATGTTGTGGGGTTGTAAAATCGGTATAACAAGTATTTGAGAAGTTGTAGAATATTCGTGTATCACAATTAAGGTTTGTTCACATCTGCAATGGATTTGGACTTCTCAAAATAGTGTTTCCTGTTCAAGTACAAGGTCTGAATTTTTTCTGTTTTGAAAAATTGTAACTTGTACAATCTGTAGCTTTCATTACTCGACTAAGTGTTGCCAAAGTGATGCTTTGAGAGTATGTGGAAGTGTTTTAATGAGAATTATGTGATTGTGGTGGTTTGTTTTGATTCATTCAAAAATTCTAAACACGAATCTTGCCCAAAGGTGTTTCGTGTTTACGAAATTTGATGTGAATCAAGTCTCATATGTGTGAAATCTTTTCATATGAGAATTTGTCTTAAACTTATTAAGACTCATTGTATGTCGTATTTCTGCCCAAAGGTGATTTGCGATGATACAGAGTCTTGTTTTGAGTTTAAGATGTTATTGTTCTTGCTTATTGATATGATGTCTATATGGTTTGTTATAGTATAGCAATATAAAGTGATAATAAGCATGTATGTGGTGTGCTTGAATCTGAATTTCAGTGGAATTGTGATTGTGCCTTATCATCAAGTTTATTCCATATTATGTTTGAATCTGAAATTCAGTAGGAGTGATATTTGTAGCTTGATTATAGCTTGTTTATCATCATTCTTACATTCTGTTTGTATGCTTATAAAATAGTCTCTAGTTTGAGATGAAACATAGTGTGGTTCAAGTAAATGGGAATATGATGTTATGGCTTTATCATTATATCTGTTTCCTTACTTTTGTAAGGTGTTATATGCTCATAAAGTGGTCTCTGGTAGGAGACAGAGTTCTCATTCAATATCATTAATGTCCTAAAGTTCTTGGTCTCATGAAGAATACGAGCATAGTGCTTAATTCGAGCAAGACAATGGGGATATCAATAAGGAGAAAAAGCAGGTGGCATAAGAGTATATGTGTGCTGCTTGTATGGCTTTAACCCAAGACAATAAAGTTACAAGTGCAATTCAGTTTTGGCATAAGGTTAAGCCAAGTAAAGTCTTTAAGATTCATTTTGGTTTTGGCGTAAAGCTAAGCCAATAAAATGTTTTATGGTTTGAAAAATATAATGTTTCACTTGAGAATAGTAGGTCCTCTAGTTTTCTGATTATAGAAATGGCTTACGCATCTTAAATGTGACGTGTAGGTCTATATAGTCGAAGGCTAGCGTACTATTTGACTCGGGTGTGCGGCTAGCATAAAAAGTTTCTGATAAAAGGTTTATAAAGGTTTTGTTGCTTAAACAAGTGGGAGATGTTAGACTTTTTTGTGATGTTGGAATTTCAGCTCCTTAACCTTTATGCTTAAGTACTGTTAGAGCATAGCTCGGTCGACCTCGCATCCGTTGCTATCTCAAGCATGTTTGTTAATGTTAGTGATCAAAACTATGAGTCTTGATTTCTAGCCTACATAGATAAGTCTCGGACTAGGATAGAAAAATGTAGTTGAGCTCAAGGACTTCATGGCGATTCATCATACAACGACGTAGATCTACTCAAGGAACCGTGGAACTTCATCAACAAAAATGTATATGGAGACTTGAACTTATCTATCACTCAAAAGTCTATTTATTCTATCTCATACTTCTTATGAGACAAAAGTCGTATGCTATATAGACTGGATCATACACATTTGATATTTCGAGCCGAGTATATCTCGCCTATCTATATCTCGAAATCATGTGTTGGTAAAGCGTTTCGCTTTTATCAAGTTTATCTTCACCTAGTGACGAAAGTCATGAAAAGTTTCAATTACTTTGAGAATTGCTCTGACGCGAAACGGTCTGTGAATAATGGCTATATAACGTCCTCTGAGAATGTCTCAATGATTGGAATGAGAGTTTAGATTACATAACCATGTATTCTTTAATCTGAAGTTTTCGAACTTTGTTGATTGAGAGAAACCGGAGGAATTGGCTTTGCCAAGTCCGCGAACTGACGGAAGTTCTTGTACCGATAATTTCTGCTGGGATTTTCCAAAAACTCGTTTGCGTGAAAGTCCGCGAACCTAGTACGCGAACTGGCGAAAGTCTCTTTGCCGAGATTTTCTGCTGAGTTTGGAAAACTCCATCGGTTGTCTTAAGTCCGCGAGCTTGTTTGTGAGCTTAAGAGGTTATGATCTAAAGATGTGATCTGAACATGAAACTTAAATTACTAAGGAATGCTTTATGCAAACCGTGGTTATAAAGTTCATGAGCCGATTCAATCGAATCGAATCATCTTTGTTTCAATTGTGTCTTGTGTAGTTATATAAGATCTCATAGCAACTGAACAACTCTCTAACTAGTTCATTTGAGTCAATTGAACTAGTTATGGTGAAGAAGAACAAGGTTAATATGAAATTCTCATATGGTTAACCTTTTGGGGTACTATGTTGAACCAACATACACGTACACGTTTGGGCACGGTTCTCACAAACCCAGTAAGCATCTACCCAAGTGTTTGTGATAATCTAATACGGTTGAGAAATGTTAGATTGAATCTAAATCAGGTTTTCATCTAACAGTGAATATGGAATGCTTTGTAACTAAGGCAAAACCCTGATTTGAAGACTATATAAAGGAGACATCTAGCATTGTGCAAAACTAATCCCCACACGTATGTGTGATGCTAGTGCGCTCTCTAGAGTCGATTCTCCTTTAACCTTTGGTTTTCTTCTCTAAAACCAGGTTAACGACTTAAAGACTTCATTGGGATTGTGAAGCCAGACCGATACTACTTTTATCGTAGTTGTGTGATCTGATCTTGCATCTTCTATCGTACGAGTACAATCTTTGATTGGATTGAGATCGTGAGAGTTCTCCGATAGGCAAGATAAAGAAGTCACAAACATCTTTGTCTCACTGTTTGTGATTCCTCGACAAACCGCCTGTGTAGTCAGGAAGGATTGTAGAGAGGTGATTGATTAATCTAGGCTGTTCTTCGGGAATATAAGACCGGATTATCAATTGGTTCTTGTTCACCTTGATTTCATATCTTAAACGGAACAAAACCTAGGGTTTATTTGTGGGAGGAAGATTTATCCTTTGATAGACTTTTCTGTGTGAGACAAATTTGTTTATTATCAAGTCTGCGATTTTGGGTTGCAGCAACTCTTGGTTGTGGGTGAGATCAGCTAAGGGAATCAAGTGCGCAGTATCCTGCTGGGATCAGAGGCGTAGGAGTACAACTGTACCTTGGATCGGCGGGAGACTGATTGGGGTTCAACTATAGTCCAGTCTGAAGTTAGCTTGGAGTAGGCTAGTGTCTGTAGCGGCTTAATACAATGTATATTCAATCTGGACTAGGTCCGGGGTTTTTCTGCATTTGCGGTTTTCTCGTTAAAAAAATTTCTGGTGTCTGTGTTATTTCTTATCCGCATTATATTTTATATAATTGAAATAATACAGGTTTTGCGTTCGTGATCATCAATTGGAAATCCAACCTTTGGTTGTTGATTGATATTGATTGATCTTTGGACATTGGTCTTTGGTACCGTCCAAGTCATTCCTTATATTTGATAAAGACTCGCTATTAATTTTAGCTTGAGTAAAAATCAAATAAAGAGAGTGATATTAACTCCTTGAGATACTTTTATCTAGATTGAGTCTGACTGTCTAGTTGATTCTATAGCAAAGTATTTCGGAGTTAGTCCATACAAATTCCTAAGCGAAATATTGGGTGGTGTTGTTAGACCCCGCTTTTTCAATTGGTATCAGAGCTGGCAAACACATTAAAGACCTCATCAGTCTGTGTTTGTAGCGATCTGACTCTATGGACAAAGGTGCTATCTTTATTAACGTACCACCAGTCTTTGATGGCTCTAACTACTCAGCATGGAAAGTTGCGATGTGTGCTTATCTTCAAGCATGTGATTTTCAAACCTGGGTATGTATTTTTAACGGCTATAATCCTCCGGTTAATACAAAAGACTATGTATCTATACCAAAGGATGTTGGTAGTTATAGTCCTGAAGAATCTCTTGCTGCAATGCAAAACTCTTTTGGATTAAATGCTATCAGACAGCCCGTTACCCCAGATCTTCAGTACTATGTGGCTACTTGCGCTAAGTCTAAGAAGCCTGGGATATCTTAGAAACTGTATTTGAATACAAGAGATACGTTTCTAAGAAACATGCCATCAATGGAGGGAACAACCTCAACACTCCTTCCATGAATACCTCATGTGGACCAGTGATAATTCGTGATCCAAATTCTGTTCAACCATTTGATCAATGTTGTTTCCGAGACAAGTAAATCCTCTAACTTATCTTGGGCTGATGAGTGTTGTTCATCTGGTTATCGGTTCAATAAACCGTTGCTAACAGAAAGGATCAAGGATTTTATAAAGAGGAGCGTTAGACGTGATAAACATCCCCTGTCAGCTAGTGCTTCTAAAGATTCTATGGATGATAAATCTCCTTGTGTCGACGTCTTGAATACGTCTGTTGGATGTAATTCTACAGCCCTCGCAGCAGAAACCTCCATACACTCAAAATCTGTTTCAGAAATTGAGTTTGACACAGAGATTTTTGATTTCTTGAACAAAGAGGTCCTTCAAGAAAATGTTCAACTAAAAGCTTTATTAAAGAAACTGGAATCCTTAATCCAAGTGAAATATCTTGAGATAGATTGTCTTAAAGATGAACTCACCAGGACCATCTTTCTAAAGGAAAAAGAGATTAATACTCTCAAAGATGATCTTCAACGATTATCTGGAAGTTCTGATAAAATCTCAGCAATGTTATTTGGTCAGAAATCCTTTGGAAACACTAATGGTCTAGGATTTAGGAGCAAGACTGCAGGTATCGTCAACTATGTTCCTAAGTGTCATGGGAAAACAAAGGCTGGTAGTTGTGATAAACAGAAGGCACTTCAACAAGACAAAGGATTGTCGGTTTGTTCGTTTTGTATAAATGCAAATCATGTTCAAAACACGTGTTGGAGGTTCAAGCAGAGGAACAAAAGAATTTCTAAACTACAAGAGAACATGCAAAAGTTGAATATGGATAATCAAAGGTCATGCAAAACCAATGCTTCCAGAATCATAAGAAGGAGGAAACTTGTTTATGCAACAAGCCTTGACAAGCAAGGGGAGCATCTGGCTCACTTTGTCTCTGGCTGAGCTCGGAGACGCCTGCATCCTCATTCTTAGCTTGAGAGGATTGAGGCTCTGTATCTTGTGGCTCAAGTATGTATCTTTGTTTGTTAAGAAAATATCCTGCAAATGATATTGATTGTGGATCCTTAAACTATGGAAGACTGTGTCACTTTTAAATCTTCTTATCTTCTTCCTTCTTCTCATACGTTTTCATGGCTCCTGTAACTAGAGGCATTTCCAAAAGTAATGCAGTAGAAGCAGTCAACGTATATCTATGCAAAGGAATTACTTCCTCAAGGATGATAAAGAAGAAGTCTACAATCAATATAAAAAGTTCTTCCTCTAACTGTCTCTTTTCTGGTTGTCGTGCTGATAATCATTTTAGAGAAATGGTAAAAGACTTTGTGGAAGAAGATTTAGAGGAATTGAACGATCCCATAATCAATGGGTTTTTCAATAATAAGAAGGAGTTTTCTGTAGATGCCCTGAGAAAGATCTACAATACCTAGTAAGTCTTCTTTTGATTTAGTTGGAAGAATAACTAGTGTTTTCAATAGCGATGATTGTGACTACACATAGCTATTTTTGCTTTCATCTTCTTATTTTATTTTTTAGGTTTATTGGTTTTTAAATTCTAAAAATATTTGGAGGATGATGTTATTGTAGTATTGATCGTTATGATTTTGTGATATTGCAATTTGATTATGGGATGTGTATTGTTTGCGTCCGTGAACTTGAAGGTCCCATATGCTGTCAAAAGTAAAGTCGTTCATGAATTGGTATTCGTATTAATGAAAGGACGAATGGACTTTTGACAATTATAAAAGTTATGCCTATGCAGTCATGTATTTGATGGAAATAGGATAAAATCTTTTGTTTGACAAGGATAAAGTCTATTATGTCATTATGATGGAAAATAAAATAGATCCTTGTATGTTATCCACGGTATTGATCTTCATTGATCCATTTTGTTATGTTTTACCGTGAAGGCTCCATTGTGTGTCTTATGTTGAGCACGATACAACTAAGTCGATTTTTCTTATTGTCTTTGTTGGTTGTTCCATAAGATGCTATATGTTGAGCATTATGAACTAAATTAATCATCTTGGTTGGTTATTTAGTTATTTGCTCCGAAAGTCTTCTTTTGTCGAGCAAATCCTTTGACAATTAAATTAATTAATTTTGTGATTAATTTGGTTGTTTGTATTCCAATTAGATTAATTATAAGTTCTCTTGTAATTAGTCTAGTTGAGTTTTCATATATTCCACAAGTTCTTGTGTTGAGTATATGATCGGCTATACAAATCATGTTCTATTGGTTGATGTAGCCGTATATTCCGTAAGGTTTTTCCTTATGTTGAGTATGTGAACGATTAAGTTAGTCGTCTCCGTATGATTACCTTAGTCGTAGCTCCGTAAGTTTACTTATGTTGAGAACCTTCAATTAAATTGATCACTTTTGTGGTTTGATTTAGTTGCGTATTCCAATTAAATTAATCATGGATTTTCTTGTGATTAATTTGGTTGAGTTTTGGATATAGAAAATCATTTCTATGGTTTTTTGGTGTCCAATTTAAAAATCCTTCTTTTCTTTCGAAATTAAGGTCGCTCTTGTTGTTCTTTCGGGAATGACATCAAATGGGGGAGAGTTCTTTTGAACTTGTGCTTAATGGTAATATCTTGCGGGGTGTGCGGCTGTGGAATTTTATAGCGGTTATCTTGTATCTTAAAACTCCTTGATGAATGCATTTAGCTTCGGCTTTATGATTGCATCTAAATAAAGTTGATATGTATTTTTCTTTTAGTATATGAAATGTCTCTTGTGGAAATTTCATTATGATCCCGTTCTTGTACCTTTGCCAATTTTATTGACAAAAAGGGGGAGAAATATTGTAGTTCACGCTACAAATACATATGGTTTTTGGATCATTGTGTAAGGGGGTGTGGTTTCCATGATCGAAATGGAGTATTGACTAAGGGGGAGTGTTACATATCACCATAGTATTATTGTTAAAGTCGTGATACAATTGGACTTTGATGTTACATAATAATACTATGACACTGTATAATAATGATCGAGAATCTCGATTTCTCTCATTGTTATAGCTACGGATATTCAACAACAGTGATGCTAAACTTACAACCTTTGGGATCATTGGAGTACTTGGAAGGACGAAGATTTCAGGGAACGTTGAAGATTAGACTATGGGATAGGAGCCACTAAAGTTTATATTTTTTGTATTCCATATGTATTAATAGTTTTGTCACTAGAATTGACAAAGGGGGAGATTGTTAGAGCATAGCTCGGTCGACCTCGCATGCGTTGCTATCTCAAGCATGTTTTTCAATGTTAGTGATCAAAACTATGAGTTTTTATTTCTAGCCTACATAGATAAGTCTCGGACTAGGATAGAAAAGTGTAGTTGAGCTCAAGGACTTCATGGCGATTCATCATACAACGACGAAGATCTACTCAAGGAACCGTGGAACTTTATCAACAAAAAGGTATGCCGATAGACACATTTTTGTGTCTAATTTGTCCTCAATGTCCGTATTGTTGGAACTCTATTTTTGTACTAATATTGTGTTTTTATGTATTTTTAGGAAATAAACATTTTTGGAAAATTCGGCTCGAAAAGTTGATTTTGGAACCCGGAGGACAAGTGTTTTTCGGACTCTCGCTTTTGGATAAGGGGTAACCTAATTATTAAGGGGCACCCCCAGGTCACCCCCAAGGCATCTGCTATTCGCACCCCAGTTCAGGATAAGGGGCATATCATCTTCAACATTCAAATTCGTGTTTTGGCGGGAAAACCATTTTCACTCCTGACAGAATTTCGATCGTCAAAATGAAGGGGTTATGGGTCGATTCAATGGCTGAAATTTGGCATAGAGATGTGATATAGGTTAAGGAACATAGTATGGGTGACATGATCGATCAAATTTGGCTGGAATTTTCAGTATGATTCACACACCCAAAACAGAGCACGTGTACTGTAACAAGAGCAAAATTGAAGTTCTTGTGTGCATGGGGGAGTTCTGCTGGCGTTGGAAGAGTGTTGAGGCGTGAATAAGTCGAATGGGAGCGTGCAGGAAGCAAGTTGACGTGAGAAAATTCTTTAAATGGCAATTATTCTCTATTTTTGGCAGCGAGGAATAATCGAATTAAAGAGAGTATATGCGCAATCAATGGTCGGATTTTTGGCCTCAATTCACTATAAATACACGTACAATTGAAGTGAGAGAGGGGGTCGGGAGTTTTGGGTGCTAGGGAGAGCTAGAGAAGACGAAATCAGAGTTTAACAAAACTCTATTTCTGCTGCTGCATGAAGATGAACACGAAGAACAATAGACTGTAAGAGACTGTCGTTCTTCAACAGTGACAACGACAGTGGAGTGTGGGTCGTAGTTTCCCAAAGACTACCACATTTCATATGTATCGTTCTTGTGTGACGCTTCCTGTGGGTCACACATTAGCTGTTTACACCATTTTCTCTTCTTATCATCATTTATAAACCATTTTTGAGCCATAATAAATTATTTTGAGAGCATTTATACTATGATGAGCTATTTCCATCGTAACCAAGGCAATGGAGGAAGCTATTCACGCAACATAAATGGGTAACTATTTCATTTAATTATATAATTCACCTAATCGCTGCTTTTGTAGAGTTTTAAATTGTTTGAATGATTGTCTTAATTATTTGTTATTCAGTTTGATAGGTTATGCTTGGTTTAATCTCTTGATAATCTATGCTTAAGGTTTACAAATAATGTTTGAAAATCTGTATGATTGATAGTGAATTAAAGATAAAAGAGGACTTAAGAATTGAACAGAGTTTTGAAATATTTATCATTCAATTTTGCATAATAGTGGAATCTAGTGTCTTGGTTACCTCTCGCACCCATTGTTAATAATTTTGTATATAATTTTATTAAAACTTTAAATTTAATCTTCACTAGTCCGAAGTTTGAACCTCATTACTACAACCCACGAAAAATCATATATCATTTTGGCGCCGCCGACGCGGACTTGTTTATAGATTTGTTTTTAGGTTTATTTTATTTTTTTTTACTATTATTTGTTCCTTTTTACGTTTCTTTTTGTGTCTTTGATTTACAGGTTCGAAGTGGAATACTAAGGACTTGGGAACAAAAAGCTAAAAGCTAAAAGCTAAAAGAGAAGAAAAAAAAAGACATAATTTTTTTTTAGGATTTAATTTTTATTATTATTATTATTTAATTTTTTATTTTTTTGTATATAGCTTTTATTTATTTATTTTTAGAATTTGTAAATAGGCTTTATTTTTCATAATTTTTGTAATTTTTGGACTTTTTATTTGGACTTTATTCTGGACAATTGGACTTTATTCTTTTTTTAACCCTACGGAAAGGTATTATTAAAAAAAAAAAAGAATTTATAAACTGTGTGCAGGGAAGGACGACGATTACTATATCGTCTCGGCCCCTCGGGTTCGTACATGACATAGGAGTCGTGGCCCGAGTCGACTTCAACGGTTCATCCCCTGTCTGGTACGGGAGGTAAGTCCATCGAAACACTCGCGAATCTCCTGTCAGCGGGTTTACTGTATTCCTTAAGGTGATTCATTTATTGAGGACGAATTTGGACTGTTTTTAAATTCCTAGTAAAGGGCAAGGCCTGGCCAATACAAGATAAGGGTTCGGATTTCATCACCGCTCCCTTCTTGCCCGCCTTAGGAAAACGAAACCTAACGCGAACCCAAGCTTTAAAATTTGGAATAGAACGAGACCGATAGGGTAACGAGCTTAATAGGAAACTCGTTCGAAAAATATTGGTTGCTCTTTAAGCACACTTCAAAGTTCATGATGGTTTCTGTGAGTTGAATGCGTGACTGCGCCGCCTTCTAATGCGGTGAGGCCTTGGGTATCAAAGCTCTACTAAGCTTCCCTCGCCTCGATTCAAATTACATTAGCTCGGATTGATTCCAAAGGGGTGTGCTCAAATTGTAACGAATTCCTTTTCGAAGGAATAGAAGCTGGTCTAGAAAACAATCTAAGTGAAGCCATCATGCTTTTTGTTTGCTAGAAATCTTTAGGTTTGTTTTGGTAGAGTCGAGTCGGCCTTGTTTGTGGTTGTGTAGAATTCCCTTGCAATTAAGAATGTCGAACTGGTATGATAGAAGCCAATACAATGAGTATCGACTTGAATTTGAATATGGACATCATCAGTTTTATGACCATGGTGGGAATAGTAGTTGGGAACGCCAACCTTTTCAAGGTTATGGTTCATACCATGGTGAGCCCAATTACTATCCACACGCGAATTGGTCTTACGAGCAAGAAAATCAGGAACACTGTAGTACTGGTTACTCGTTTTTGGAAACTAGTCCTGATTATGATATTTCTGAACCTGTTCCATCTCTAGAAGAGACCCAACAACGGATTGAAAGGACGTATAAATGTTTAGTTGCAATGAATAGTTCAAAAGAAGAGTGTACACGATATTCTGAGATGATAAACGAGAGTGGTGAACGTATAAGTGTTATGCTCAGTGAAATTCAGGCACGTCTAGAGGCAGAGAATGAACAGTTGGCTAATGCTGCTCGAAATAATCTAAATTTCCAAAATAAGGTTTCTAATTCTACCCTTGATATCAATAGTGAATATTTGCCTAATTTAGAGGACGAGGTTAGAATTGGTAACACTACTTATTTTGATAAGGTTCGATCATTTTCATGTTATTATAGTGATGATTATGATGAGGATAGTATTGATGAAGAACATGAAATATGTAGGCATAGTGATCAGGAAATTGTTACTCCGATTGAGCTTTATAATGATAGTGTTGTTTCTAATACAAATCCAGATAATTTTAATAATTATTCACCTATTCAAAAGGATGTGGATTTGACTATAGATATCACCGTTTTAGACGATGTAGTTCATGATCCTTTAGCCTGCAGTATGTTGGATAATCCATTAATTGATGTGCCTATCAGTGAATCGGAGGAGGTAACTATGATTAAAACCTTAGTTTATGAGCCTTTCTCTGATAATCCTTTATATGATTGTGATGATGGTTTAGAGGAAAGAGTTTACCCTGAGAATACTGTTTTAGAATCTAGCGATTTAGAAACACTAGTCTTAGAAGATGATAAACTCGTAGAAATGAGTGAGGATGAACCCAACTTAGAAGAATCTATTGACCATTTCCAGGAATCTGATGACCTAGAAATTAGGGAAGTTGTGACTAGTCTTTCTAGAGACACAGAAAACTCTAAGTTTGGGGGTGATTATCATTCTCCGTGTGCTTTAACTCTTAGAAAGTACCCTCCTGTAGGACTTGACATTTGTGCCTCAACCATCTTACAAGATTATCTTCATACACGTTTTCCCGAACCTAATGATGTCCAGAAAGAAGCTCAGTTGTTAGAAACCCATCCTCTGGTTGATGTGGTTAACCCAGGCTATGATACCAAGATTGACTTTGTTTTCCTACCAAAAACTTTTCAACCAATTGTGGGAACTTTTGATTTTAAGATGTGTCGGTTATTAAGTTTTGAGACTAAACCTAATCACTTTAGGATATTAGGGTCGACACATTTTCTTAAGGAAGACCACCTCTTTCACTATGGTCAACTATGTAAGTCATATCTGATTGATTTAGAGGATCCGTAATTATTTAGGTTATTACTTCGTGATTCTAAGTTCGTATTTGAGTTTTTACAGACTCTAAGACCTAGTGATTCGGATCCCATCTATGAAGAAACGCAGCTAATGAAAATATTCTATTTAGACCCTTTCATAGAACCTGAACCTGAACCGCAATTAGCGATAGTTTTCAGGAAACTAGGTAAGGGCATGCTTTTCTTGTCTATTTTCTTGGTTCACTGCAGTTTCCTATGGTCAGCTCTATTTGGTTTTGAAGACCCACAGTTATTTCGATTGTTACTTTATGGTTCGAGTTGACCAATCCTTTTCTAAGTCTGGCTGAAGACTTTAAACTTAGCACTTCTTGGGAGGTAACCCAATCTCATGCAACACGGTAATATCCTTCCTTAACTCTTTTGCTTCAAATAGTAACCGTTTCTCATTGTTCATGCTTTTAATTTCATCTTTAGAACATTGAGGACAATGTTAGATTTAAGTTTGGGGGTATGGGAGAAACTTTTTAGTTGCAATTAGTAAACTCCAGAGCCTAGAAATTTATGCCTATTAAGGTTTGCACTAACCAGTCTAAGTGGATGGGAACATCTTGGTTATAGGAGTTGAGGAACCAATCTGATTAGATGGAAACATCGAAAGAGTCTATTCATAAAAGCACAGAGCTCAGGTGTTAGAAATAACATGATAGTTGCACAATATCTCGTTGAGTCCTTTTCATTTCTTTTTTATTTTTTTTCATTTTAAACTATGTTTCTCTAAGTGAGTAGGTGGGGCACACGATTGAAGTTGTTACCACTGCTATGGTGAATTAGAGTGACTGAGTTACTAAAAAAAAAAAAAAAGACCGGACCAGTTAGAACAATCGGAATAAGTATTAACACTTGGATCGCAATATGCGTGTGTTCTCCCTGTTTCCGTCTCCTAAGCAAGCGTGGACTGCAGGACCCGTGGGAACTATCGTGTAATCTGCTGACAAGAAGCATGCGCTTGGATCAAAAAGATCTATTCATGCCGTTAAGTTAAAAAAAAATGGTTATTGTTCTGTGTAGTCAACTGCTGGTTCCCTTGTATTTGCCAGTTTGTTGATCTAGATTTAAGTTATCGACCACTGGTTCCCTTGTATATGCCAGTTGTGTTGATATTACTCAGACCGGTATCGCAGTCCATTAGGATAGGTTCATTCTGGCAGTGGCCTTCAGACAGATATGTGAAACATCGATCATTTGGTTAACATCAAAACCATCTACATTTTTCTATTTCCATATCTTTTTTTTCTATCCATATGATTAGTTTGACTCCGAATATGATGTCCATAGTGCAACAATCTGAGTAGAGCTCTGTCACTTTATATGAATTTTAGTATGCTTGAGTGTAAACTCGTGTACAACAATTGGAATTTCGCATCAGGGTACTTCCTCCTGTAGTCAGTGATTGTAAGCCAACCAAGGAGATTCTTTAGTGCCTTCCAAGGTTCGTTGTAGATAGCTAGGGTCTGAAGTAAAGGTTTTGTGGGTACACCTCTGGTAAACCCTCCGGAGACAACACTCCGCCACTAGGGCCACCTAGTGGTTTAACGGCTTGCTGCACGTGCTAAGTGTAGTCATTTTACTTTCTAGATTAGATTTGCTTGAGGACTAGCAAATAATAAGTTTGGGGGTATTTGATAGACACATTTTTGTGTCTAATTTGTCCTCAATGTCCGTATTGTTGGAACTCTATTTTTGTACTAATATTGTGTTTTTATGTATTTTTAGGAAATAAACATTTTTGGAAAATTCGGCTCGAAAAATTGATTTTGGCACCCGGAGGACAAGTGTTTTTCGGACTCTCGCTTTTGGATAAGGGGTAACCTAATTACTAAGGGGCACCCCCATGTTACCCCCAAGGCATCTGCTATTCGCACCCCAGTTCAAGATAAGGGGCATATCATCTTCAACATTCAAATTCGTGTTTTGGCGGGAAAACCATTTTCACTCCTGACAGAATTTCTATCGTCAAAATGAAGGGGTTATGGGTTTATTCAATGGCTGAAATTTGGTATAGAGATGTGATATAGGTTAAGGAACATAGTATGGGTGACATGATCGATCAAATTTGGCTGGAATTTTCGGTATGATTCACACACCCAAAACAGAGCACGTGTACTGTAACACGAGCAAAATTGAAGTTCTTGTGTGCATGGGGGAGTTCTGCTGGCGTTGGAAGAGTGTTGAGGCGTGAATAAGTCGAATGGGAGCGTGCAGGAAGCAAGTTGATGTGAGAAAATTCTTTAAATGGCAATTATTCTCTATTTTTGGCAGCGAGGAATAATCGAATTAAAGAGAGTATATACGCAATCAATGGTCGGATTTTTGGCCTCAATTCACTATAAGTACACGTACAATTGAAGTGAGAGAGGGGGTCGAGATTTTTGGGTGCTAGGGAGAGCTAGAGAAGACGAAATCAGATTTTAACAAAACTCTGTTTCTGCTGCTGCATGAAGATGAACACGAAGAACAATAGACTGTAAGAGATTGTCGTTCTTCAACAGTGACAGCGACAGTGGAGTGTGGGTCGTAGTTTCCCAAAGACTACAGCATTTCATATGTATCGTTCTTGTGTGACGCTTCCTGTGGGTCGCACATTAGCTGTTTACACCATTTTCTCTTCTTCTCATCATTTGTAAACCATTTTTCAGCCATAATAAATTATTTTGAGAGCATTTATACTATGATGAGCTAATTCCCTCGTAACCAAGGCAATGGAGGAAGCTATTCACGCAACATAAATGGGTAACTATTTCATTTAATTATATAATTCACCTAATCGCTGCTTTTGCAGAGTTTTAAATTATTTGAATGATTGTCTTAATTATTTGTTATTCAGTTTGATAGGTTCTGCTTGGTTTAATCTCTTGATAATCTATGCTTAAGTTTTACAAATAATGTTTGAGAATCTGTATGATTGATAGTGAATTCAAGATAAAATAGGACTTAAGAATTGAATAGAGTTTTGAAATATTTATCATTCAATTTTGCATAATAGTGGAATCTAGTGTCTTGGTTACCTCTCGCACCCATTGTTAATAATTTTGTATATAATTATATTAAACCTTTAAATTTAATCTTCACAAGTCCGAGAGTTTGAACCTCATTACTACAACCCACGAAAAATCATATATCATATGCGGAGACTTGAACATATCTATCACTCAAAAGTCTATCTCTTCTATCTCCTACTTCTTATGAGACAAAAGTCGTATGCTATATAGACTAGATCATACACATTTCATATTTCGAAATGAGTATATCTCGCCTACTAATATCTCGAAATCATGTGTTGGTAAGGCGTTTCGCTTTGATCAAGTTTATCTTCACCTAGTGACGAAAGTTATGAAAAGTTTCAATTACTTTGAGAATTGCTCTGACGCGAAACGGTCTGTGAATAACGGTTGTATAACGTCCTCTGAGAATGTCTCAATGATTGGCATGAGAGTTTAGATTACATAACCATGTATTCCTTAATCCGAAGTTTTCGAACTTTTTTGATTGAGAGAAACCGGAGGAATTGGCTTTGCCAAGTCCGCGAACTGACGGAAGTTCTTGTACCGAGAATTTCTGGTGGGATTTTCCAAAAACTCGTTTGCGTGTAAGTCCGCGAACCTAGTCCGCGAACTGGCGAAAGTCTCTTTGCCGAGATTTTCTGCTGAGTTTTGAAAACTCCACTGGTTGTCTTAAGTTCGCGCACTTGTCTGTGAGCTTAAGAGGTTATGATCTAAAGATGTGCTCCGAACATGAAACTTAAATTACTAAGGAATTCTTTATGCAAACCGTGGCTATAAGTTCATGAGCCGATTCAATCGAATCGAATCATCTTTGTTTCAATTGTGTCTTGTGTAGTTACATAAGATATCATAGCAATTGAACAACTCTCTAACTAGTTCATTTGAGTCAATTGAACTAGTTATGGTGAAGAAGAACAAGGTTAATATGAAATTCTCATATGATTAACCTTTTGGGTTACTATGTTGAACCAACATACACGTACACGTTTGGGCACGATTTTTACAAACCCAGTAAACGTCTACCCAAGTGTGTGTGACGAGCTAAGTTTTCGATCTAACGGTTTAGAAATATTAACTTGAATCTAAATCAGGTTTTCATTTAACGGTGAATATGGATTGCTTTGTAACTAAGGCAAAACCCTGATTTTAAGACTATATAAAGGAGACATCTAGCATTGTGCAAAACTAATCCCCACACTTCTGTGTGATACTAGTGCACTCGGTAGAGTCGATTCTCCTTTAACCTTTGGTTTCTTCTCTAAAACCAGGTTAACGACTTAACGACTTCATTGGGATTGTGAAGCCAGACCGATACTATTTTTATCGTAGTTGTGTGATCTGATCTTGCATCTTCTATCGTAGGAGTACAATCTTTGATTGGCTTGAGATCGTGAGAGTTCTCCGATAGGCAAGATAAAGAAGTCACAAACATCTTCGTCTCACTGTTTGTGATTCCTCGACAAATCGCCTGTGTAGTCAGGAAGGATTGTAGAGAGGTGATTGATTATTCTAGGTTGTTCTTCGGGAATATAAAACCGAATTATCAATTGGTTCCTGTTCACCTTGATTTCATATCTTAAGACGGAACAAAACCTAGGGTTTATCTGTGGGAGACAGATTTATCCTTTGATATACTTTTCTGTGTGAGACAGATTTGTTTATTACCAAGTCTGCGATTTTGGGTTGTAACAACTCTTGGTTGTGGGTGAGATCAGCTAAGGGAATCAAGTACGCAGTATCCTGCTGGGATCAGAGGCATAGGAGTTTAACTGTACCTTGGATCGGTGGGAGACTGATTGGGGTTCAACTATAGTCTAGTCCGAAGTTAGCTTGGAGTAGGCTAGTGTCTGTAGCGGCTTAATACAATGTGTATTCAATCTGTACTAGGTCCTGGGGATTTTATGCATTTGCGGTTTCGTCGTTAACAAAATTTCTGGTGTCTGTGTTATTTCTTTTCCGCATAAAATTTTGGTATAATTGAAATAATACAGGTTGTGCGTTCGTGATCATCAATTGGAAATCCAACCTTTGGTTGTTGATTGATATTGATTGATCCTTGGACATTGGTCTTTGGCACCGTCCAAGTCATTCCTTGTATTTGATAAAAACTCGCTACTGATTTTAGCTTGAGCAAAAATCAAACCAAGAGAGAGATATTAACTCCTTGAGATACTTTTATCTAGATTGAGTTTGACTGTCTAGTTGATTATCTATCAAAGTATTTCGGAGTTAGTCCATACAGATTGCTAACCGAAATATTGGGTGGTGTTGTTAGACCCCCGCTTTTTCAAGTACTAAACATCCTGTAAGCAAATATGTTTTCATTCATCAATCATGAAGTAATGTGAGGAAATAGAAGTTGATGATAAGTCATGAAGGTTTAAGTATCTTGAATGTTTCTATTTCCTTATACTACAACCTAACTTTGTATGAATCATATCTAGTGTTTTAGCTTTGTATGGTGCTGATTTCAGTGAATTGTTGAGTATGCAATACTAGTTTAAAGTATAATTTCAGCATGTAGTTTGCTTACAGGATGTTTAGTACTTAAGCATAAAAGTTAAGGAGCTGAAATTCCAACATATTCCTAGCCGTTGTCGGCTCTATATGAACCGACGGGTCCAAAATGGAACGACGCTCGACTCACTACGCACCGATCGACTCAATCTGAGACGGGATGTACAAAACCTTTTATTTGAGGGTTTGCTCATCCGTTTTAGTGGTTTGCTACCCCCATTGTAGGTGTATAATCACCAAACCAAGCTGTTTGATGTGCCCATTAGAGTTGCTCTTAGCAACCGACAATAGAGGTGAGAACCATCACATGGTGGTCTAATGGTTCTCATGCTCTCTTCACTACTTAGATAGGGGTTTAAATCTCGTAGTTGCCAAATCAATTCCGATTTAAAGGAGTTTGGATATGGTTTAGGGACCAGTGTATTATCCTATTATTTTTGAAGGAGTTTGGGTGTAGTACTGTACTATCATTATTAAAAAAGAAATTAAGAAAACAAAACTGGTCATAGAGGGGGACGTAAAATCGGTTCTTACGGGGACTTCCATAATTTTGATTTTACCATTGTATGTGTGCCGCTTTTGGAAAAAGAGTTAGGTAGAGATCTTGTCTCCGATAGTTGGATCTTTATCTACGATAACTCTCTTTCTATCGCTTAATACATGATTTTTCAAATCCAAACCCTTTAAAAATTTCTCTTGTACCATAGTAACCATTGTACTGGCTATAACAACCAAGGAAAATCTTTCAAGAGCGCAGAGAATGGAAGCTACGTCAATTGAATATAAACCAGAGGTCAAAGACTGTAAGAATTTTTTATTGAATTCAAAGTTATATCCCGTAAAAAAAACACAGTACTGTAAATTAATTTCTCCCTTAAAACTCTAATTCATATGAACTCCCACGTTGAACGGTGACGGGACTCTCGCTTCTTATTTGTCGAGAAAAAGAGTTTGGAAATTAGTGAATCTAGGAAGGACACTTGAGGCATAAATATGTATTTAATATGTTTAAACAAAAAATGGGCACTTGATCAATTTTCAAAGACCTAATTTCAAAATCCAAATCGTTGTTGGTCTTGAAAAAGTGTTTTCTATCAAAAATTCTAGCATTCCGTTTGTTCCATAAAACCCAACGGACAGAGCCGGAATAATCATCCATATTTTCCCAGAAATAAATATATATAGTTATTATGCCAAGAATGATCTAGATCGTACATTGTTCAAGGGAAATACCATCCCCTTTAAAAGGAGTTAACAATTCCCATACTTTGTGAGAAACCCTATAATGAAGCAGTAAATGATCTAATGTTTTATCCGCGTTTCCACAAAGGCATCAAATAGCCTGATAATTTATCTTTTTTTTTTTTGTTAACATATCACTATGTTGAGTTTACCATGGACACCACATATAGAAATTGATCTTTGGAAGAATTATGGGATACCAGATAAACATGTGTGGGAAACTATCTACACCAACATCTGCATTTAACTTGTTATACATAGGTTTAACTGAAAAGATCATGTCAAAAGTAAGTGACCATCTTCTAGTATCATTAGTGGCATCTAAATTAGGAGGCACCTCCTCGATGACTTGTAAAAGAATAACAAACTAATTAGCTTCTATTTCTGACAAACTAATGGTTACTAGATCAAAAACTATCTCTTCCAAATAAAGCCTTATGAGGTGCTCCTCGGTAAATAACTTCTTGTTAAAGTCTACTCTTTCTTTAGAAACACAAACTATACCACAATTAACTAGGTGAGAACTCTTTGCCTTCATTTTATGTTCCCAAAGAAAAATTATGATTGTTCTCTGTAACTTGGTGATGATAGTAATCGGAGCCTTCAAAAAACAATAAGTAATAAAGAGGAAGAGCAATGAGAATACATCTAAAAAGCACAACTCGACCACATTTAGTAACATACTTTTGCTTCCATACTGAAAGATTGGCATCATATTTTACAACTACATGTTCCCGAATAGTCATGGAGTTAGACTTTTCCCCAAGAGGCGTTCAAAGATACATGAAAGGAATAGAGTCTATAGCACAAGTAATTCAATGCCCAAGTACTTAAATTTGGAATGCTGCTGATTGAGATAAGTCTGGCTTATGACGTATTAATCCTTAGACCTGCAATTAGCTCAAAACAATTGATCACAGAAAATAAGTTAATCAATTCTTATTTGGAGTTTCCTTGAAAGAAAATGGTATCATCAGCATAATTCAAATGATTGACCATAATTCCATTTTGATTGACCATAATGATTGGTCATAATTCCATTTTGACCATAATTCCATTTTGACCATAATTCTTACTGATTAAATATATTCAAGTTAGCTGTTATATCAAGATATGTGAAGAATCTCTTCATTGCAATGTTGAATAAGAGTGGAAAAATGGGGTCTCCTTGTATGACTCCTCTTGAGCTTTTGAAAAAAATCAAAAGAATGACCATTAATCAACATAAAGAAAGAAGTAGTAGAGCAAAAAAACTTAACCTAGTTGTACCATTTAGAACCGAATCCCATTTTGTGTAACACTATCTCTAAATAACTCCAACAGACTTTGTCAAAACCTTTTCTAAATCAATCTTGCAAATTATGCTAGGGTTAGAAGAAGAAAGTCTAGAATCAACTAGCTCATTTACAATTAAAATTCAATCAGTAATTTTCCGCCTTCCACATAAGCACACTGTACTAGAGATATAAGTTTTTTCATAACTAGTTTGACTCAAGAAGCTGAAAATGCGGGGTACCAAACTACACCACCAACTTTTTCTTAGGCAACCTGTATGGACTAAACTCAAATACAGTTCCGAGAGTTGCAACTTAATGAATCTCAATCGGGAATTATAAGAAGAGTTTATATCTCTTTTTCTCAATATGTAAATGGAGACAAGTCTGTGAACCTGATTATAATGTGAGAGTACTAGGACGATACCAAATATCAATATTCAAGATCAATTAAGTCGTATTCAACAATTACGATGGACATATATACTTTAATTGATTTACATACAACCTGTGATATTTCAATTATAAAGATAAACAATATAATGCGGAAAAAGAAATAATACGGATACCAAAATTTTGTTAACGAGGAAACCGCAAAATCAGAAAAATCCCGGGACCTAGTCCATATTTGAACACCAAACTGTATTAAGCCGCTACATACACTAGCCTACTACAAATAACTTCGGACTGGAATGTAGTTGAGACTGAATCCAACGTCACAGTAATTCGGTTACAGTTGCGCTCCTTACGTCTCTTGAATCTCGTAAGACTCTGCGCAATTGATTCCCTTAGTTGAAGTCCCTTAGAGCCTAAGAGTAGATTTAATTCAATTGAATACTTTAAGCCAATCTTCCTCCCACAGATAAGACTATATGTGATTTCCGTTTTGATCAAAGATTAAGGTGAGATAGGAAATTGATTGCGATGGAAAAAGTCTAGAAAACATTAAAATCTGGTACTTACGACTCACGAAGAGCAGCTTGTGGATGGGGAAAAACGGGTCGCCGGTTTTTCGGGAAAGTGGAGAGTCGGGCGTGCTGTCGAGACTCCTAATCCGGGCAAAATGTTAATCCTCACACAGATGCACCGCTGCAAAGGGGGTGCTTAGATTCGGGAAATCAATATGTATGAATCCGGCCTAAACCAAGACAATGGACGTTCTAGAGTCAATTCGGTCACAAAGAGGGAGATGGGTTGATCTGTAGGAGGGAAGCTGAGAATTGTATGGGATCAGTGATGATCGAGGATTGTGAATGTGTTGAAGGTTTCTGCAATAATGGTGAACTGATAAGTTCTAATAAGTTCTGATGGATTGATGAATTCCTGGGAGTGATAGATCGAGAAATTCTACGTAGACGAGAGTCTGTCTGTTCAATAATGGTTTCAGAGACTTATTTATATTGTCAGAGTCGTGAAAACATTGATCCCTGTAAGTGTGACGGTTTCTTGAGTGAAAGAGTAGGAAAGTGGGAGATCGTGGTAAAGTCAGTTCCATGTCGTGTGGAGACTTCTGATCGTGCACCCACTACTTTGCTAACTCCTTCAACCGTTTACACGACTTACGCACATTTCTCGTTGTGGATGAATCCACGTGCCGTAGACCTCCAGACCAAAACCCTACGTGATATCCCCCCATTTGTGACGTGATTGATGTCTCACAAGTCGTGGAGTCTGCAGGGCAGACGTGTTTTGATTAGTCAATTATTGACAATGAGTCTGAGTTTCGTTGAATCGAGCATGAATGATGAATGCTCAGCAATTCACGGGTTGAACATGTAGTTCTCTGAAGGGATGTCAGTATTGTTGATTCACTGATGAATTACTGACGAACGACTGAGCAAGTATTACTCAATTCTGCGAATTACTGAATATTGAGGATTTGATGAGCAACTGAGCAAGCATTGCTCAATTCACAAAATTAATGATTTTTGATAGTCAATCGTGCAACTGAGCAAGTATTGCTCAATTCGACAAATTGCTGATAAGTTGCTGAATAATAATCAGTATTCGAGAAATTGAGCAAGTATTGCTCGATTCGGCGAATTATTTACTGGTGACGTGACCCAAAAAAATATTAATTAAAATATAGGTAGATTACCAAATATTGTATAATTAATTTTTATGCTGATTGGTGGATCAACATAAATTTATTAGTGTTTTAAATTGCTCAGAATGATGATTCGTGAAGCATTTATTCGAAAACCTAATTTCAGATCAATTATCTGTTAATTGATGAATCGATGAAAATAGATCATGAGTGATAAAGGGACCGACCACATGGAATGATGGGCATCCATGTGGTGCCCAGTGCTCGAGTGAGCATGCACCAGGGTCCTCAGTTGGAGGATTGGTGAAAGAATGATGATTAAATGGTGGTTTCACCATTTACTGAAAATATTCATGGATTCATCATTAGATGGTAAAACCTAAGTATGAGAGATGGGACCGACCAAGGGAAATGAGACTGGCTCTTGGTGGTCACGGGACCAGTTGTTGGTCATTCGGAGAATCCCCAGTTGGTTGGAGAAAGTTCGGGCCCAGTATGAGCAATTGAGCAAATTAGGTCAGAATTATGAAAACATGTGGTACCGGATTTGTGCAAGCCCTAGGAATGACTTTGGTCGGTCATGAAGGCATGCACGTGTTTCCGTGGTGTCCGTATCTCCATACTGAGAGTTTTAGTATTTTCTAATGTGCGTTCGAGCAACATCGTGAATTTTCAGAAGAGTTTCATCTTGACTGAGAATTCTCGATTTTTGTTGGAATGAGCATGTATGCTCAATTCGTCAATATTTTGAAAATATTAAAATAAAAGTGTTTTAATATTTAAAATTGTCGTGAGAGGCTAGCCAGTCGTTTGACCATGTTGGCTTTTGGTTTTTCGTGATTCGAGCAATATTTGAGAAAATATGAAGAAATCATGAATTTTGCTCAAACCCAGGAGTTTCACGAGTTGAGAAAAATAATAATTATGAAAGATTAGGGATTTCAAGGTGTGGGACCGGCAAAGGCTAGGGCATGGCCTTCCGGCCATGTTGCCCGTCCCGCACACCTTTCCCTATTTTATAATATTATTTTTTTCGTGAATCTTTGAAGTTTATGGAGAATCCATGAGTTTTTGTTGAAACGGAGGAGTTTCGTGAGATTGAGAATAATAATTATAAAAATCTAAGGATTGTGAGGTGTGGGACCGTCCATGGGCATGGCGGGCCGACTAAGTTACCCGGTCCCGCACACCTTTCCTTATTTTATAATATTATTTGGTGAATCCACCATGTCATGGAGAATTCACAAGTTTTGCACAAAATAAGGAATTTTGCTAAGATGGAGAAACCTTCATGAGTTTATGAAAATAAAATAAGGAAAAATAATGGAGGAAGCATGGGACCGGCCATGGCTAGGGCACGGCCGGACGGCCGGTGAACCCGGCCCATGGACGCTTCTCCATTACTTTATTATTATTTTGTCTCTCCTATTTTGTGTAGGATTCCTCATTATTTCATGTTTTTGGGCGCTCGTTCGTGCATCCGGGTGCTTAGTCATGCGTCATTGTCGAGTACTGATGTGACTCAATAATGTTGTAGTAATAAGGTTCGTTGAGGCTTGTGAAAGCAATGGATTTTTAGACTTATAAAACTTAAAAGTAAAGAAAATTTATTACAAAATTGACTTCAAGATATGAGAAAATAACCAAGACACTGATTCCACTATTACACATGAATTAATGATGGTAAATAATCCAAAACTCTAATTATCTTTTAAGTCCTTTATATCTTAATTCACAAATAATCAAGCAAATTCTCAAACATCAATTGTATCCCTTAAGCATAGATTATCTAAACAAAGCATAACCTATCTAATTGAATCACAACTGATTAGGAAAATTACGCAAACAATTTAAAACTCTGCAAAAGCAGTGATTGAGTGAATTATAATTAAATATTAGAGAAAATGTAATAGTTACCAAATTATTCATGTGTAAATAGCTTCCTCATTGCCTTGGTTGTGAGAGAATTAACACATCATCATGTTGGAAACACGCTCGAAATTCATTATTATTGCTCAAAAATGGTTTACAAATGATGAAAAGGGAGAAATATAATGAAAACCGGGTTTGTAGTAGTTATATGTATTACTGTTTCTGTAAGACCCACGCCTCTGTGTCGGAAACGCTATAGCAAATAAGTCTGCCTCTGATGTACGACCCTCGGCTGTGAGTCGTTATCACTATAGAAATAACGACTGTCTTTGTTGGTCTGTCTTCGTGTTCTTCAGCTATGCAGCAGCAGAAATGGTGACTCTCCGCAACTTCAATTTCTCGCCTCTGTGATGTTCTAAATCCTCCCAAAACTCTCTATCCGCTTCTCTGCTACCCCAAGATGATATTTATACTCAACAGGCGAAGAAAATCCTGCGTAATAACTCACAGTAATCTCTATTTATTCGGCAGTGAAGGGTAATATTCTCGAAATATTTTCTTTCCAAAAATCCTTCTCCTACACATCTGTTGCTGTTGAATCTACCTTATTTACCTCGGATACGCTCCAAACTGTTGCTCGAGTCAACAAAACATGCTGAAAAATCGTTCAAACTCATGCAATCCCGTGAAATAACTCTCCCATGCACGGACTGCCCTGTTTTCTTCCACACGATTATCTAGCCAAATTTGATTCAAACGAACACCCATACCAACTTTTTATTGTCATATCACGTCTACCCATGAAGTTTCAGCGATTGAGTTAACCTCTAACCCCTCCAAATTCCGATCGAAAAATCCACAGTTTGAGAATGAAAATTTCCCGCCAAAACAAATTTAAACGAAGAAGAAAGGGTTGTCCCTTATCCAAAAGCTGGGGTGCGAATAACAAATAAGGTGCCCCTTAACCAACGATGAGAGTCCGAATAACACGTGTCCTCCAAGGGTGCCTCGGGCAACTTTTCGAGCCGAAATTTCCAAAAATATTTATTTCCAAAAAATACCTACAAACACACAAAACACCATAATAAGGACGAAAATGAGTACTAACAATACGAAACATTGAGGACAAATTAGACACATAAATGCGTCTATCAAATACACCCCAAACTTATTATTTGCTAGTCCTCGAGCAAAACTAATAAAATATAAAACCGCGTTAATCTCGGGAGGGTTTACCAGAGGTGTACCCACAAAACCATTACTTCTAATTGGTCACAAGTATCCAAAGATCTATGAGGACATACATATTTTCAACCTATCTCCAAGTAACTAGAATTCCAGAGAAATTAAAGGTGTCAGCTCTAAAGCTGACTGAAGAAAAGGGGAGACACATCCGCAACACTGCTAGACAAAGAGATATCCGCTACACAGCTATATAAACATTGTAAGATGCGTCCGCTGTTTTACAGCTGGATAAGATTAGGAGAGAGATAAAGATGAGAGGGACATCTGCTACACAGCTGGACTAATTACGTGTGATGAGTTAAAACAGTGCTAGCAAGATCTTGTGCCAGATTGAAAGCGGACTAACAAAGCAACCAAATGTATCTTTCTTCGACTCTCTCATAGTGCTCAGTAGAAACAACGTCTTCTTCGGTCTTCAACTGTTGATGATAAACTATCGAACCTCATAAAACCTTGACAATTAACTCTTCTCTTCGATTTCTTGCTTGACTTATAAATTTCTACTTCCCTTTGGCCTTATTGAACAAAACGTAACGATGATTTTTTTCATTTTTCATTTTTTTCATTTTTTTTTTTCATTTTTTTTTTTTGGAAACAAAAATTACAAGACAGCAATTTACATGGCCATGAGAGAAGGACTTTCAAAAATTGGATCTTTGCAACTTGTGATGTCTTGGTATCATGGATTCTAACAACTTATATCATTTGCTCTTATAACTTCAACTTTGATTTTTGAATTATTCTTTTCTATTGTTGCTTCTAAACCTAAAACGTCTTCAACTTTCTTCATAGATTTTGAGGTCGCTCCGCTTGTTGATGATGATAAGTTTCTACTGAGAGAGAGTCGCAATCCAGTAACTAAGACTACATTGTGAGGTTGCTTTGTCTTTCTGGCATTTCCTGACCTACTTGCCTTTCCATCATGTATGGTTAGGTCAATCACGGTTACCCTCTAAAAGGAACAAGTTCTCTCCTGAATTTCAAGGATCTCAATGTATTTTTCTCTAATGTCTCAAAAGGTTATTATCCCTAGCATTCCAATTTCTATCTTTTCGGTGAGAAACAGTATGTAAACTTAGCTAACCGGATACCATGTGACGCTAGAAGTTTCAAAAGTGCAACTAAAAATTCCTTCCCCACCCCCAAACTTAAATCCAACATTGTCCTCAATGTTTCTAATGAAAAAGCAATACCAAAAGTAAAATAACACGAGGTGAAGTTGGAAAGATAGTACCTGGGTGAAGAAAATCAAAAACTAATATACAACATACAACTTCCTCGATGGTCAATCAAGGGTAAACAGGGTCCTTCAGAGGGACCTCCTCAACATCACCTGTAGGAAAGGGCTCTAAAAAGGGTTTCAATCTCTGACCGTTAACCTTCGAAGAAGTACTACCATCCGGTGTCTCAATTTCAACATCTCCATGAGGAAAATCAGTGCGAACAATAAAAGGACCCGTCCACCGAGAACGTAACTTCCCAGGGAAAAGATGTAAACGAGTATCATACAGAAGAACTTTTTGACCTGGAGAAAAAGACTTCCGTAAAATATTTCTATCATGCACAAGTTTCATTTTGTTCTTATACTCCTTCACACTATCAAAAGCATCTATATGAATCTCGTCCAACTCATTGAGCTGGAGTTTCCTATGGGCTCCTGCCTTTTCAAGTGAAAAATTTAGTTGCTTAACATCCCAATAAGCTCTATGTTCTAACTCAACAGGTAAATGACATTCCTTGTCATACACAAGCCGATAAGGCGACATTCCAATGGGGGTCTTAAACACAGTACGGTAATCCCATAAGGCATCAGTAAGCCTAGACGACCAGTCTTTCCGATTAGGATTAACTGTTTTCTCTAATATACGTTTTATTTCCCTATTGGAAACCTCTACCTAACCACTAGTCTGCGGATGATACGGGATAGCTACCTTATGTGTAATACCATATTTCTTCATCAGAAGCCTAAAAGATCCATTACAAAAGTGCGACCCTCCATCACTAATTATAGATCGCGGTGTACCAAAACGTGTAAGTATATTATTTTTCAAGAACTCAATCACAACCCTATGGTCATTGGTTTTACACGCAACCGCCTCAATCCACTTAGAGACATAGTCTACGGCGACAAGGATGTATAGGTTACCAAAAGAATTAGGAAACGGACCCATAAAGTCAATACCCCACACATCAAAGACCTCAACAACTAAAATAGGGTTCAAGGGCATCATGTTCCTACGGGAAATGGTTCCTAATTTCTGGCAACGCTCACAAGTAACACAGTAACTATGGGAGTCTTTAAACAACGAAGGCCAATAGAATCCACTGCAATATCTTAGCAGTCTTCTTAGCACTAAAGTGACCCCCACAAGCATGATCATGACAAAAGGAAATAATACTGGACTGGTCACTCTCAGGTATACATCTCCTAATAATCTGGTCTGGACAATACTTAAACAAATAAGGATCATCCCAAAAGAAGTGCTTAACCTCGGCTAAAAACCTAGAACGATCTTGTTTACCCCAATGTTGGGGCATTCGACCAGTAACAAGATAATTCACTATATTCGCATACCAAGGTGCTTGGGTAACAAAGAAAAGTTGTTCATCAGGAAAACTATCCCTTATAGGAGGGGAATCAACAACTAGCCTAGACAAGTGGTCTGCTACTACATTTTCGGCACCCTTTTTTCTCTAATGTCTGGAGAACTCTTGCAACAAAAGGATCCACCTAACCAATCTAGGTTTCGTATCCTCTTAGACAAAAGATATTTCAAAGCAATGATCAGTATATATGACGATCTTAGAACCTAAGAGATAGGGTCTAAACTTGTCTAAGGCAAACACAATGGCTAACAGTTCCTTCTCGGTAGTGGTATAGTTCAACTGGGCATCATTCAGAGTTTTGCTAGCATAGTAAATCACATGAAGTAATTTGTTTTCTCGCTGACCTAGCACAACACCAATAGCATAATCTGAAGCATCACACATGATCTCAAAGGGTAAGTTCCAGTTGGGTGCCTGGACTATGGGGGGGTAGTGAGTAAAGTCTTAAGCTTCTCAAAAGCCTCTAAACAAGCATCATCAAAGACAAACTTAACATCTTTTGCAAGCAAGTTGCAAAGAGGTCTAGAAATCAAGCTAAAATCCTTAATGAATCGACGATAAAAACCTGCATGCCCTAAGAATGACCTAATATCTCTTACGGTTTTTGGGACCTGTAAAGTCTTGATAAGGTCAACTTTGGCTTTATCTACCTCTATACCCTTACGATACAATGCCCTAAACAATTCCTGATCGAACCATGAAATGACATTTCTCCCAATTAAGCACTAGATTTTTTCCTTACACCTAGTCAACACTAATGACAAATGATGCAAGCACTCATCGAAAGACGAACCAAACACTGAAAAATCATCCATAAAGACCTCTAAAAACTTTTCTACCATATCGGAAAATATGCTCATCATGCAACGCTGAAAAGTCGCAGGGGCGTTACATAGCCCGAAAGGCATGCGTCTATACGCAAAGGTACCAAAGGGACAAGTAAAAGTAGTTTTTTCTTGGTCTTCTGGGGCAATAACGATCTGATTGTAGCCTGAGTAGCCATCTAGAAAAGTAATGACTATGTCCAGCTAATCTCTCTAGCATTTGGTCGATAAAGGGAAGGGGAAAGTGGTCCTTCCTAGTGACCTTGTTCAATTTCCTATAGTCAATACAAACACGCCAACCCGTGGTCACTCGGGTCGGGATTAACTCATTGTTATCATTCTGGACTACAGTAATACCGGATTTCTTGGGAACAACCTGAACGGGGCTGACCCACTTACTGTCTGAAATGGGGTAGATAATGCCTGCATCTAACATCTTAAGAACCTCGGTTCGAACTACTTCTTTCATATTAGGGTTTAGTCTTCGTTGCATCTCCCTAGAAGGTTTGGTATCTTCCTCTAAATAGATCTGATGCATACAAACAGTAGGACTTATACCCTTAATGTCTGCTATGGTCCACCCTAAAGCTTCCTTGTTGTTTTGAAGGACGGTCACTAGCCTACTTTCCTGATCACTATCCAAGTCGGAAGCAACAATCACAGGTAAAGTTTCAGACGGGCCTAAAAACATACTTCAGGGTATCTGGCAATGGTTTTAGGTCCAACTTAGGAGGCTCTTCTAACGAAGGAACTAGGGTAGACTTAGAAACTGGTAGTGGTTCGAACTTAGGTTTCCATCCGTTACTAGTTCTAACAAAGGGGTTGAATCTAACAAAGCATTCACCTCATTAATCACATTATCATCATCGAAATCAATCCCAAAGTGAGCTAGGCATTTCTCTAACGGATCTTCTAACAAAGTGTTTGGTAATGACTCCTCGACTAATGTTCCTATCATGTTTACCTCTTCTATGCTCGAGTCATCTAGTTCAGAGGGTAGCTTACTAATATGAAAACGTTCAGCTCAATAGTCATATTACCAAAAGACAAGTTCATAATACCAGTTCGACAATTAATGATCGCATTGGATGTTGCTAAAAATGGGCGACCTAAAATCACTGGTATCTGGTTCTCTGGGTCAGGGACAGGTTGGGTATCTAGGATAACAAAATCCACTGGATAAATAAACTTGTCGACCTCAATAAGAACATCCTCGATCACACCACGAGGAATTTTAACGGACCTATCAGCTAACTGAAGTGTCATCTGGGTAGGTTTCATATCACCAAGTCCTAGCTTAAGGTACACATGGTATGGAAGTAAATTCACACTGGCTCCTAAGTCAAGCAAAGCTTTCTCAACACGGTATTTACCTATTGTGCAAGAAATAGTAGGGGACCCTGGGTCTTTATACTTAGGAGTAGTGGTATTCTGAATAATGGAACTCACGTGACTAGCTAGAAAGGCTTTCTTTTGGACACTAAGCTTACGCTTTCGTGTACACAAGTCCTTAAGAAACTTGGCATAAGCGAGAATCTGCTTAATCGCATCCAACAATGGTAGGTTGATAGTTACCTCCTTAAAAACCTCCAATATATCATTAAAGTTGGACTCCCTCTTAGTTGGAACTAGCAGCTGGGGGAACGGGGCTCTGGGAACAAAGCCGGGCTCAACAGGACCCTTATTGGTCTCTTTAGAGACTCTATCAATCTCCTCATTTTCTGGCTCAGAAGGGTGAACTACAACATGTTCACTTTCAGGCATGGTGACCTTATTGTCAACTTTCTTCCCACTCCTAAGGGTTGTAACAGAATTCACATGATTGTACGATTTCTCTCCTTTTGGATTAGGATCAGTATGACTAGGGAACCTTCCATCTTCTCTCTCAGTGAGAAAATTAGCTATTTGGCCAACTTGAAGTTCTAATTTAGCAAGAGACTGGGAACTATTCTTAAAATTATGCTTGGTTTCCTCTTGAAAATTAACCTGGCTCTTTATTAACATTTCCTGGCTTTGTGATAGCATATCCTGGCTCTTTTTTAATATACTAAGAGATTCCTCTAAGCTAGTCATTCTATTCTCAGAAGGGTTCTGGAACTGGGCTTTACCTGAAGAGTTCTTAGCTTAACCAAAACCTGGGGGAGGCTGAGAATTACTATACTGACCTTGATTCTGGCCCTTAGACCAAGAAAAATTAGGATGGTTTCTCCAACCAGGATTGTAGGTCTCTGAGTATGGGTCAAACTTCTGACGGTTCTCAAACCTAGCATTGTTATAGACAACATGGGATTGCTCTTCACTAACCTGACCTTCCCAAAATGAGTTATTGGGCTTTATTCCACAAGTATAGACTTGAGAGGCTTTATTGGGTTCAACAAGAGACCTATGTTTAGGCTGATTTAATTCCAAAGATTCTAACCTTCTAGACAAAGCAGCAAACTTAGCATCTGACCCGATGCTTGTATCTACTACATTGGTGCTACTTTTATTGACCAAGAGTCTTTTAGGGGGTTCAACACAAGAATCCCACTGTTGGGATTTTTCAGCAATAGCTCCTAAGAAGGTAAAAGCATCATCAACATTTTTACTGGTGAACTCACCAGAGCACATAGACTCGACCATGGCTTTGGTCGAATAGTCTAAACCATTATAAATATTCTCAACAAGTTTCACTTATCAAATCCATGGTGAGGACACTGGGATAGGAGATCATTGAATCTCTCTAAAAACCTATAAAGAGACTCTCCCTCTTGTTGCACACTAGCACTAATTTTCTGCCTAACAACTGCAGTTTTATGCTTAGGGTAGAATTTCATATAGAAAGAAGCAACAAGTTCCTGCCATGTTTCAATGGACTCGGGTGGTAGGTTATTCAGCCAGGTCTTGGATTTATCTCTCAAGGAAAAGGGAAACATCTTAAGTTTTAAAACTTCATCTGTGAGGTCTTTTATTCTAACTGTCCCACAGATTTCCTCAAAGTCCCTAATATGAAAATAAGGGTTCTCATCATCTTTCCTAATAATATAGGGATCATCTGAAGAATACTAGGTTTTATCTCGAAATTAGACGTATTGGCCGGCAATTTGATGCACGAAGCTCGGTTGGTCCTAGTTGGGAACATGTAATCTTTCAAAGTTGCCATCGCTGGCACAGCTGAAGTACTAGGGGTACTTTCCTCACAAAGAGACAGATTCTCAAAACTGAAGTTTCCAAAAACGGGGCTCTCAAAAGAAGGTCTTCGAGCTCCCCGCCTTAATAAGAAGAACTACTAAGTTTATCACTAATCAAACGGCCTAGAGTGTTTCTTTTCCAAGCCCGCTCTCGAATAGCCTCGGGCATACACTAGAAAAACAAAAGAAAAAGAAAAATCCTAAAAGGAAGGGAAGTTCTATGCAAACACAAACAAGGCTGACTCCACCAGAGCAAACCTACTGATTTCTAGCAAACAAAAAACATGATGGCTCCACTTAAATTGTTTCTAGACCAGCTTCTAATCCTTCGAATGAGAATTCGTTACAATTTGAGCAAACCTCTCTGGAATCAATCCGATTCGGAGGTTCCACCATTTCTGCTCTGAAAATCCTTGTCACGTGCACCAGGCAAGTGAACAAGTTATCAATTGCTCTTTTCAGCCGATCCACGTTTCTTGACAAGTCTTCTTTTCTTCGTGCCAATTCAGCGAAACTTGGGATTTCTCCGTCAATCGATTCAATGGAGATAAATGGAAAGGTAAAGTATGAAAGTTCATTATAACCAGAATCATTTGAAGGAACATGAGGAATGTTACCATTTGGGATGTCCTGGCTAGGGTTTGGAGTGGTTGAGTTAGTCCTAAGACCGACCATCTTTCGAAAATGTGAGATTGCAACCGAGAGATTAATCTCCCACTGTGGTCGCCAATCTGTGGATGGGGAAAAACGGGTCGCCGGTTTTTCGGGAAAGTGGAGAGTCGAGCGTGCTGTCGAGACTCCTCAGACGGGCAAAATATTAATCCTCACACAGATGCACCGCTGCAAAGAGGGTGCTTAGATTCGGGAAATCAATATGTATGACTCCGGCCTAAACCAAGACAATGGACGTTCTAGAGTCAATTCGGTCGCAAAGAGGGAGATGGGTTGATATGTATGAGGGAAGCTGAGAATTGTGTGGGATCAGTGATGATCGAGGATTGTGAATGTGTTGCAGGTTTCTGCAATAATGGTGAACTGATAAGTTCTAATAAGTTCTGATGGATTGATGAATTCCTGAGAGTGATAGCTCGAGAAATTCTACGTAGACGAGAGTCTGTTTGTTCAATAATGGTTTCAGAGACTTATTTATATTGTCAGAGTCGTGAACACATTGATCCCTGTAAGTGTGACGGTTTCTTGAGTGAAAGAGTAGGAAAGTGGGAGATCGTGGTAAAGTCAGTTCCATGTCGTGTGGAGATTTTTGATCGTGCACCCACTACTTTGCTAACTCCTTCAACCGTTTACACGATTTACGCACATTTCTCGTTGTGGATGAATCCACGTGCCGTACACCGCCAGACCAAAACCCTACGTGATATACCCCCATTTGTGACGTGATTGATGTCTCACAAGTCGTGGAGTCTGCAGGGCAGACGTGTTTTGATTAGTCAATTATTGACAATGAGTCTGAGTTTCGTTGAATCGAGCATGAATGATGAATGCTCAGCAATTCACGGGTTGAACATGTAGTTCTCTGAAGGGATGTCAGTATTGTTGATTCACTGATGAATTACTGACGAGCGACTGAGCAAGTATTACTCAATTCTGCGAATTACTGAATATTGAGGATTTGATGAGCAACTGAGCAAGCATTGCTCAATTCACAAAATTAGTGATTTTTGATAGTCTATCGTGCAACTGAGCAAGTATTGCTCAATTCGACAAATTACTGATGAGTTGCTGAATAATGATCAATATTCGAGCAATTGAGCAAGTATTGCTCGATTCGGCGAATTATTTACTGGTGACGTGACCCAATAAAATATATTAATTAAAATATTGGTAGATTACCAAATATTGTATAATTAATTTTTATGCGGATTGGTGGATCAACATAAATTTATTAGTCTTTGAATTTTCTCAGAATGATGATTCGTGAAGCATTTATTCGAAACCCTAATTTCAGATCAATTACCTGTTAATTGATGAATCGCTGAAAATAGGTCATGAGTGTTAGAAGACATGGAATGATGAGCGTCCATGTGGTTCCCAGTGCTCGAATGAGCATGCACCAGGGTCCTCAGTTGGAGGATTGGTGAAAGAATTATGATTAAATGGTGGTTTCACCATTTACTGAAAATATTCATGGATTCATCATTAGGTGGTAAAACCTAAGTATGAGAGATGGGACCGACCAAGGGGCATGGGACCGTCTCTTGGTGGTCACGGGACCAGTTGTTGGTCATTAGGAGAATCCCCAGTTGGATGGAGAAAGTTCGGGCCCAGTATGAGCAATTGAGCAAATTAGGTCAGAATTATGAAAACATGTGGGACTGGCTTTGTGCAAGCCCTAGGAATGACTCTGGTCGGTCATGAAGGCGTGCACGTGTTGCCATGGTGTCCGTGTCTCCATACCGAGATTTTCAGTATCTTCTGATGTGCGTTCGAGCAACATCGTGAATTTTTCAGAAGAGTTTCATCTTGATTGAGAATTCTCGATTTTTGTTGGAATGAGCATGTATGCTCAATTCATCAATATTTTGAAAATATTAAAATAAAAGCGTTTTAATATTTAAAATTGCCGTGAGAGGCTAGCCAGTCGTGTGACCATGTTGGCTTTGGTTTTTCGTGATTCGAGCAATATTTGAGAAAATATGAAGAAATCATGAATTTTGCTCAAACCCAGGAGTTTTACGAGTTGAGAAAAATAATAATTATGAAAGATTAGGGATTGCAAGGTGTGGGACCGGCCAAGGCTAGGGCATGTCCGGCCGACCATATTACCCGGTCCCGCACACCTTTCCTTATTTTATAATATTATTTTTTCGTGAATCTTTGAAGTTTATGGAGAATCCTTGAAGATATGGAGAATCCATGAATTTTTGTTGAAACGGAGGAGTTTCGTGAGATTGGGAATAATAATTATAAAAATCTAAGGATTGTGAGGTGTGGAACCGTCCATGGGCATGGCCGGCCGGCTACATTGCCCGGTCCCGCACACCTTTCCTTGTTTTATAATATTATTTGGTGAATCCACCATGTCATGGAGAATTCACAAGTTTTGCACAAAATAAGGAATATTGCTAAGATGGAGAAACCTTCATGAGTTTATGAAAATAAAATAAGGAAAAATAATGGAGGAAGCATGGGAGTGGGCGCTTCTCCATTATTTTATTATTATTTTCTCTCTCATATTTTTGTGTAGGATTCCTCATTATTTCATGTTTTTGGACGCTCGTTCGTGCATCCGGGTGCACAGTCGTGCATCATTGTCGAGTACACTCACACCATTTTTGTGGGGCTTACTCAGTGATGGTCCAGATGCCCGATTGCTGAATATTTATTACTCATTTATGAAATTCAATGGAGAATAGTTCATGAAACTGAGTAATAAAAAATGAATAATTTTTCATTATTAATTCATAGAATCAGCTATGGATTCGACTACGAATTCAGAATAATAAAATGAGCATTACCACCCTATGGGATCGTAGATTCGACCATAGAATCGGAGTAATTAAAATTATCCATTACCATTTCATGAGATCAGTGGATTCGATCATGAAATCGAAGTAATGAGATAACACAGTTGTGTTTTATTGCCACTCTATGAGATCAAGTTGTGGATTCGATCATAGAATCGGAGCAATTGTTATTTCCATTCCATGGGATCAGGCCGTTGATTCGACCATGGAATAGTATCAATGATAGATTATTGTGGGAATTCAGTAGTGAATGTCACGGCAGAAGTAATCTATTTCAGAAAAGATATTAGCCAGTTAAAGCGTCACAGCCATTCTGAATGGTGCACAGTCAGGGAGTCACGACGTTGTTTACGACCTGAAGGCGTTAGTGTTCTCAATCTACCGAGAACCGCCTGAATCTAGGCACTCTCTCCACATAATCAAGGAACGGTGAGTGTCACCGACGTCCTGAAGGCGTCCGCCGGCCAGCTATTCTTCTATGTGGAGGTGGGTATCTCTCCTGCAGTCAGGGAACAGTGAGTATCACCGACGTCCTGAAGGCGTTTAAGTTCTCAATCTACAGAGAACCGCCCAAATACGTTATTCTGCATAGAGAGCACGACGAAATGCCAGGGATCGAATGCTCAGCTAGTGGAGGCTTTTCGAAAACATATTCGTCATGACTTCGTAAAATATGAATTGTTGCATGCTTGAAAGCCGTGTCAAAAACATGCCTCATGATTTTACGGTTTTGTCCTTTGTTGAAAATCCACCATCTACACAGCTTAGATTATTATTCACCTCACAAGTAATTCTTACTCTGATTTCAACAAAGAATCATTATGGAGGAATATACTTGTGGAATCACAAAGTTTGAGATGAAGAACTTTGTGATTTCTATCTATCTCGCCTGATTGAAGTGAGACTCAACAATCAGTAGAAAGATCAGGATACACGAACTATCAAGATAAAGATAGTTGGACCCGGCTTCACGAATCCCTAAGCGAAGTCTTTTTAGTCGCTAAATCCAAAAAGGTTTAAAGGAGAGGACGACTCTAGTTTACAACTAGGACACACAAAAAAAGTATCGGGGATTCAAAGATCCCATTTGAAAAAGCGGGGTCTAACAACACCACCCAATATTTCACTTAGCAATCTGTATGGACTAACTCCGAAATACTTTGCTAGAGAATCAACTAGACAGTCAGACTCAATCTAGATAAAAGTATCTCAAGGAGTTAATATCTCTCTCTTGATTTGATTTTTACTCAAGATAAAAACAATATCGAGTAATACAAGGAATAACTTGGACGGTACCAAAGACCAATGTCCAAGTGTTAATCAATAAAATCAACAACCACAAGGTCGGATCTCTAATCGATTAAACTTTAACGCACAACCTGTATTATTTCAATTATAAAGATAAACAATATAATGCTGAAAATGAAATAACACAGACACCAGAAATTTTGTTAACGAGGAAACCGCAAATGCAGAAAAACCCCGGGACCTAGTCCAGACTGAATACACATTGTATTAAGCTGCTACAGACACTAGCCTACTACAAGCTAACTTCGGACTGGACTATAGTTGAACCCCAATCAGTCTCCCACCAATTCAAGGTACAGTTGTACTCCTATGCCTCTGGTACCAGCAGGATACTGCGCACTTGATTCCCTTAGTTGTTCTCACCCACAACCAAGAGTTGCTGCAACCCAAAATCGCAGACTTGATAATAAACAAATCTGTCTCACACAGAAAAGTCTATCAAAGGATAAATCTGTCTCCCACATAAAAACCCTAGGTTTTGTTCCGTCTTAAGATATAAAATCAAGGTGAACAGGAACTAATTGATAATCCGGTCTTATATTCTCGAAGAACAACCTAGATTAATCAATCACTTCTCAACAATCCTTCTTGACTACACAACCGGTTTGTCGAGGAATCACAAACAATGAGACGAAGATGTTTGTGACTTCTTTATCTTGCCTATCGGAGAACTCTCACGATCTCAAGCCAATCAATATATTGTACTCGTACGATAGAAGATGCAAGATCAGATCACACAACTACGATAAAAGTAGTATCGGTCTGGCTTCACAATCCCAATGAAGTCTTTAAGTCATTAATCTGGTTTTAGAGAAGAAAACGAAAGGTTAAAGGAGAATCGACTCTAGCGAGCGCACTAGTATCACACAGACGTGTGGGGATTAGTTTTGCACAATGCTATATGTCTCCTTTATATAGTCTTAAAATCAGGGTTTTGCCTTAGTTACAAAGCAATCCATATTCACCGTTAGATGAAAACCTGATTTAGATTCAAGCTAATATTTCTCAACTGTTAGATCGAAAACTTAGCTTGTCACACACACTTGGGTAGACGTTTACTGGGTTTGTAAAAACCGTGCCCAAACGTGTACGTGTATGTTGGTTCAGCATACTAACCCAAAAGGTCAACCATATGAGAAATTCATATTAACCTAGTTCTTCTTCAGCATAACTAGTTCAATTGACTTAAATGAACTAGTTCGAGAGTTGTTCAATTGCTATGAGATCTTATGTAACTACACAAGACACAATTGAATCGGCTCATGAACTTTATAGCCACGGTTTGCATAAAGCATTCCTTAGTAATTTAAGTTTCATGTTCAGAGCACATATTTAGATCATAACCACTTAAGCTCACAAACAAGTTCGCGGACTTAAGGCAACCGGTAGAGTTTTCCAAACTCAGCAGAAAATCTCGGCAAAGAGACTTCCGCCAGTTCGCGGACTAGGTTCGCGGACTAAACACGCAAACGAGTTTTTTGAAAATCCCAGCAGAAATTCTCGGCAAGAGAACTTCCGTCAGTTCGCGGACTTGGCAAAGCCAATTCCTCCGGTTTCTCTCAATCAACAAAGTTCGAAAACTTCGGATTAAGGAATACATGGTTATGTAATCTAAACTCTCATTCCATTCATTGAGACATTCTCAGAGGACGTTATATAGCCATTATCACAGACCGTTTCACGTCAGAGCAATTCTCAAAGTAATTGAAACTTTTCATGACTTTCGTCACTAGGTGAAGATAAACTTGATCAAAGCGAAACGCTTTACCAACACACGATTTCGAGAAAAAGATAAGTAGTGAATACTCAGCTCGAAATGTCAAATGTGTATGATCCAGTCTATATAGCAAACGACTTTTTGTCTCATAAGAAGTAGGAGATAGAATAGATAGACTTTTGAGTGACAGATAAGTTCAAGTATCCACATACCTTTTTGTTGATGAAGTTTCACGGTTCCTTGAGTAGATCTTCGTCGTTGTATGATGAATCGGAATGAAGTCCTTGAGCTCAACTACACTTTTCTATCCTAGTCCGAGACTTAGCTATAATAGACTACAAATCAAGACTCATAGTTTTGATCACTAACATTGACAAACATGCTTGACATAGCAACGCATGCGAGGTCGACCGAGCTATGCTCTAACAATCCCCCCCTTTGTCAATTTTAGTGACAAAACTATTAATACATATGGAATACAAAAAAGATAAACTTTAGTGGCTCCTATTCCATAATCTAATCTTCAACGTTCCTTGAAATCTTCGTCCTTCCACGTACTCCAATGATCCCAAAGGTTGTAAGTTTAGCACCACCGTTGTTGAAGATCCGTAGCTATAAAAATGAGAGAAATCGAGATTCTCGATCATTATTATACAGTGTCATAGTATCATTATGTAACATCAAAGTCAAATTGTATCACGACTTTAACAACAATACTATGGTGATATGTACCCCTCCCCCTTAGTCAATACTCCGTCTCGATCATGGAAACCACTCCCCCTTACACAATGATCCGAAAACCATATGTATTTGTAGTGTGAACTACATTATTTCTCCCCCTTTTTTTCAATAAAATTGGCAAAGATAAAAGAACGAAATCATAATAAAATTTCCACAAGAGATATTTCATACACTAAAAGAAAAAATACATACCAACTTAATTTAGATGCAATCATAAATTCGAAGCTAAATGCATTCATCAAGGAGTTTTAAGATACAAGATAACCCCCATAAAATTCCACAGCCACACACCCCGCAAGATATTACCATTAAGCACAAGTTCAAAAGAACTCTCCCCATTTGATGTCATTCCCGAAAGAACAACAAGAGAGATCTTAATTTCGAAAGAAAAGAAGGATTTTTTAATTGGACACCAAAAACCATGGAAATGATTTTCTACATCCAAAACTCAATCAAATTAATCACAAGTAAACCCATGATTAATTTAAGAGGAATACGCAACTAAATAAAACCACAAAAGTGATCAATTTAATTGATTGTGCTCAACATAAGAAAACTCACGGAGCTACAACTAAGATAACCACACGGAGATGACTACCTTAATCGTTCAAATACTCAACATAAGGAGAACCTTACGAAATATACGACTACATCAACCAATAGAACATGATTAGTATAGCCGTTCATATACTCAACAGAAGAACTTGTGGAATATATGAAAAACTCAACTAGATTAATTACAAGAGAACCTATAATTAATCTAGTTGGAATACACAACCAAACTAATTACTGAAGCAATTAATTTAATTGTCAAAATATTTTGCTCGACAAAAGAAGACTTTCGGAGCAAATAACTAAATAACCAATCAAGATGATTAATTTAGTTCAAGAATGCTCAACATATAGCATCTCATGGAACAACCAACAAGGCCAATATTAATCGACATAGTTGTAAGGTGCTCAACATAAGATACACAATAGAGCCTTCACGGTAACACATAACAAAATGGATCAATGAAGATCAATACCGTGGATAACACACAAGGATCTATTCTATTTTCCATCACTATTTGCATAACGACATAATAGACTTTATCCTTGTCAAACAAAAGATTTCATCCTATTTTCCATCAAATAAATGACTGCATAGTCATAACTTTTGTAATTGTCAAAAGTCCATTCGTCTTTTCATCAATACGAATATCAATTTATGAACGACTTTACTTTTGACACAATATGGAACCTTCAATTTCACGGACGCAAACAATACATATCCCATAAAAATATTGCAATACTTCAAAACAGATTAATACTGCAATAATATCATCCTCCAAATATTTTTAGAATTTAATACCAATAAACCTAAAAAATAAACATAAGAAGATGAAAACAAAAATCGCTATGTGTAGTCACAATCATTGCTATTCAAAACGCTAGTTATTCTTCCAACTAATACAAAAAGAAGATACACTAGGTATATAAGAAGATGCATTACTCATCACCTTCATCATCGGACAATTTCCAAGTAGCTTGAATTGAATCCAACTCTTCCTTGAGCTCGGGACACTTGGTTCCAATTAACGACACTTAATCTTTTAAGAATTTTACTCTTGCATTCACCTTGCATACACCCTTTTAAACTTTTTGAATAAGCCTCAAGGTGGTAGGGTCTTCAACATCAAGAGGAGTACCTCTTTGTCGCTTGCGAACATTTTCCCTTGTACGCCGAAAGGTACATGGACGAACAAGTTTGGGAACCCCAAGAGAATTTCCAATAAATTCAAGTCCACGATCACGACAAATTTGGCTAATCAAACAAGGATAGGCTAACATCTTGATGTGAGAAGTCATCGTCATCATTTGAGAGATGATAAAGCCACAAATATCAAGATTTGTATTGCCAGATACAAGGGAAAAAGACCAATTCTGCAAACTCATAACTCCACCAAGAATTCTCAATTATGGAGGGACAAAGGTTAGAGATACTGAGTTTTCCAAACGCCATTAAAGCAATACTAAGATCATTAGTAGAAAACTTTCCTTGACTCCAAACAACCTTATTTTCACAAAGTTCAATAGAGATATCCTCATATGATGGACGTTCATCACTTGGTTCAGGTAACCGTACGTTGCCCAACGGTATTTCAGTGACTCTTGAAATAATCTCTCTATTAACAAGAAACCTTTATCTATTTATCATGTATTTGAATTCCATCTTCTTAAAATCAACATCATGAATGTTGGCATAGAAAATCCTTGTTAGAGAATCAAAACCTTCACCAAGGCCATTAAAGATATTCCCAAGATTGAACTTTTTGAAGCAAGCTAAATCCTCTTCATGTTCACTAAAGGTTTCCAATTTCTTTTCTAGAATAAAACCTTTGGAAGCAATCCTATCAAAAGTTCTAGCACAAGAATCATTCACAAACCTAATTCTAAGAGAATTTTGATCACAAGGAGGATTCAAGCTAGAGGATTTTGAGCTTTTAGAACTCCTTTTCATGCTTCTAGAAATCATCATAAAGAGATATACAAGAGGAAATTACTTACTTGAAGAGAACCTTAAACACCCTTCCTTTTGATTTCTTAAAAAAAAGGCTTTAATGGTGGAGAAGCACAAACCCTAGTTCACGTACGCGGACGTAAGATGAGAAAGGAGGACGTACGCAGACCACCAACATATAAAAATCCCTCATTCATGGGCTTGGGCTGTACACGAACCATATCTCACAAGAATTAAGGAAAAATCTTACACATCATTTATACTCTTTCGGCTAATCTATGAAGCTTACTTGGTGCATGTTCCGCATATGCACCTTCAGCCAAGCACCCCTCCCTATATATGTTAACTTGACATTTTTACAACTTTGATTAGGGGAGGAAAAATCATTCACCAATTCCCACTTTTACTATTCATGTGCAATGATCGCGCGCAATGATCGCGTACAATGATCACGTACAATGATTGTGTACAATGATTGTGTACAATGATTGTGTACAATGATTGTGTACAATGATTGTGTACAATGATTGTGTACAATGATTGTGTACAATGATCGCGCACAATGATTGCGCATAATGACCGTGCAACATTCGTTCGGGCAGCCCTCTCTGGCCTGCTACACAATGATTGTGCGATATTGGCTCTAGGCCAATAGCCTTCATAATGCGTAATGATTACGCTACAAGCTCAAGGCCACCTACCCAACTGGCCTAATGCATCATGATGATGCAACATTGGCTCTGGGCCAATATTCCTTTTAACGCGACAAAAACTTGAGATGAAGCGTCATCCCATGCCATGGCGCATCTTTTAGCATGCGCCATGCTAAAAACACGGGGTGTTACACGCACGGTTAGATGACTAATTGGACCACAATAAGGCACCATGGGAATCTTAAAACGGTAAACGTAGACTGACTCTGAGGACGTAATCCTTTTATTTTAGTGGGGAATATTGTAAAACCCTTACCCTAAAATTTGTGTTAAGTGATCGTCTTGCGTTAGATGTATGTTTATCTTAAATAGTAATATTCGGTAGATAATCGTGCGATTTATGGGGAAGAAAATCTCAACATTTTTGGAAAGTTGACAAGAGGGTGTACTAGGAAACCAGGGTTATTCTTTTCCTTCTTACAAAAACATAAAAAATTATCAGCCGCACAAAAACCCCTCTCTCTGAAAACCTAGTTACTATGAGAGAAGTCTAAGGAGAAAAACGGCTGATTTGAGGCGAAAGGTACTGCTAGTGTTGGAGGATTATTCTTGTTAGAGAATTGATCGGTCGAACTCACGAGTATTGCTATATCAAGCTTGTTGTTAAATTTAGTTAATCAAAATTATGTCTTGATTTCTAGTCTACAATTAGTCAAGTCTCGGATTATGATAGAAGTGTGTAGTTGAGAATCAGACATCATTGTTTTCTACCATTTGAAGGCGAAGATCAACCGAAGCTTTTGGATAACTTCTTCAACAAAAGGTAAGTGGAGACTGAACCACCAATTTCTCAAGTTATATTCATCCTTTTATCTGTGAGACGATGTCGCATAACTAATTAGACTATCATAAGTATATCAAGAATTTCGAGTCAAGTTTATCTTGGTAATATCGTTCTCGAAATATATATGACTAATATTAATGAACATTTGTTCATACTTGATGAATTTCGGTTAAGAACAATTTATTGTGCATAATCAAAATCGTGATTCAAGATTATCATTCAAAAATAACATGAAACAGTGATACGTGTCATTGATGTTATTTGGGAATGTTTCGAATTGATTTAGAGAGAAATATAAAACTACTGTAAATCTGGAAACATGACAATATTCACATACTTGTAAAAATGTTATAGGTCCGGAGCCGCATTACATGTACCCAGTACACGTACCTGCGTAGCTATAGTTCGACAACAATTTTTTGGTACGCATACCCGGTATCCATACCATAAAAAGTTTGTTGCTTGTAAACCAGGAATGGAACGCATACCGTTAAGGAACTGTTGGTTCTGAAACCGGAGTGGTATTCATACCCGGTAAGCTGGAAAAGTTCTATGAGTTACTGTACTCATTTTTGTCTTAAGGGTACATATACCCGGTACATGTAACATGACAAAAATAGTCACGGAAAAGGTAGAGTACACGTACCTGGTAAACGTACTTGCCCTGTTGAATATTTTCAGATGCACAAAAATTATTTCTGTGAGATAATTAGCATTTGAATAAATCTCTAAAAACACTATATAGACATGATTCATCACATTATAACCTATGGTTGTGACTCAAGCTTAAAGTCTTAAATGTTATATGAGAATGATTAAGCTTATGGTTTAATCGGCTAGACCGACCACGAACAATGTCTTTATACACGGCTCAGTTGCGATTCATTCTAAACAGAGTGTATATATTGGTATGTTAATCTCATTTCAAAGATTCATCTAATGGTGGATATTGTTTACTTGTTTCCAAAGCTAGCTTATCTTAAACCTAAATCAACCTGTACTTTGAAAGTATATATAAAAGAGAATCTCAAGCAACTGGGATTTTTGAATCCCTGACACTATCTTTGTGTGTCCTAGTTGTAAACTAGAGTCCTCCTCTCCCTCAAACCCTTCTAGGGTTTAGTGACTAAAAAGACTTCACCTAGGGATTCGTGAAGCCAGGTCTAACTATTTTTATCTTGATAGTTTGAGTATTCTGATCTTGTTTTGATTGTTGAGATGCTCACTCAAACAAGATAGATAGAAATCACAAAGTTCTATTCATCTCAAACTTTGTGATTCCACAGGTTTAATACTTGTGAAGTGAATAAGAATCTAGGCTGCTCTTCGAGAGTCATAAGATCGGATTTTGAGGTTCGCTAGAATTTTCAATTGCTATTGATTTCCAGTCTCACCTTGATCTACGATCAAAAAGGAAATCACATATAGGCTTATCTGTGGGAGGCAGATTGGTTTAAAGTCTTCAATTGAGCTCAAGCAACTCTTAGGTTGTAAAGGACGTCAGCTAAGGGAATCAATTGCGTGGAGTCCTGCTGGGATTCAAGAGGCGTAAGGAGCGCGACTGTAACTGAATTGCCGTGAGGGTTTAATTCGGTCTCAACTACATTTCAGTCTGAAGTTAATTGTAGTAGGCTAGAGTCTTTAGCGGCTTAATACAGTTTGGTGTTCAATATGGACTAAGTCCCGGGGTTTTTCTGCATTTGCGGTTTCCTCGTTAACATGATTTTCGGTGTAAGTGTTATTTCTTTTCAGCATTATATTATTTATCTTTATAATTAAAATATATTAGGTTGTATGTAAATCAATAAAAGTAGATACATACATCTTTGTTTGTTGGATACGGCTTGATTTATTCTTGGATATTGATCTTTGGAATCGTCCAAATACTCTCACACGTAAATCAAGTTCACATACTAGTCTCTGTAAACTTTCTGATTGTGGGAGAAAGAGATATAACTCTGAATATTATTCCTTGATTGAGATTCATTAAGTTGAACTCTTGAAATTGTATTTAGGTTTTTCCATACAGGTTGTCTAAGAAAAAGTTTGTGGTGTATTTTGGTACCCCCGCATTTTAAAAAAACAATATTTTTAAGAGAAGTTAACCACCTCAGGTACATAACACGTGCACAAATCTAGTTTAAAAATTATAACTTAAAACATGTAGTAAAGTTGAAAATTAGACTCCCATAACAATTTTTATCTTTAGATTTACATTTAGCTAAAACTTATATATGATAAAGTATGTTAGAGCATAACTCGGTTGAACTCGCCAAACATTGGTATGTCAAGCTTTGATTGTCATATTTTAGTGTGTCAAAATTCATCTAAAGTGCATGATTATATACGAGAGTCAACTTCGTTTAGGTTAGACTAGAAAGTCTAGGAATGTTAAGACATACAAGTATTACTCCGAAGACCTGAAGAATGTGAAGAAATGAACTACAACGACGACATCATCCTTCAACTTGAGGTTAGTAATATTGACTTGAACTGTTTCATTCCTAACATATCTTTCAAGTCGTGCTATATTGAAAACATAATTGCAAAGTTGTATATACTGTATATATTGTATAATACTCTAGTGATGTGACATGTTTATAATTATATGATCATAATATTACGGAATTAGACTACGAAGTATAACGCTTATATTTTGAACTTCATAGATATGACATCGACATAATCTTGTATATAGTGTTATGGTTATGTGAATGGGTTATGGTGAAGATTTCTTCCTAGGAAACAATGTTTTACATTCGTTTAAAGGAAGTATATTCATGAACTTGTTTCGTGAATCGAAAGGGAAATCATTAGGATTATTGGTCCGGCTATTCATTTCAAATCTTTGGATGACCAATACGTGTGAGATGGTAGAATTGATCGTAACTATGTTATGTATCTTGGTATAACTAATCACAACGCCTGACTTATGATTGGTATGACTGGTTTTTATTAATTAGTGTAACCGATCCTAAGTAATCACCATGTGATGGTATGATCTATCTTTGTAATTGGTGTGACCGATCCTAGTAATTGGTGTGACCAGTCACAAGTGTTGTGTAAACGATCCTTGTAATTGGTAACCGGTCCTGGTAACTGGTGTGACCGATCACAAGCAATACCATGGGAATATGGAACCGATCCTGGTAACTGATGTAACCGGTCCTGGTAACTTGTGTGACCGATCACAAGTATTTCCATATTAAGGTATAACTGATCTTAGTGATTGGTAGAACCGACTGAACCCATGTATGTGACTTGATATTTGATCAATCACATAGTTGTCTTGGAATACAGGGAAACTAATTCTAAACTTGTTTGGAAGTGTGGTATGACCGATTCCAAGAACGTGGATCCATGTAAATATGAAATAAGGATTTACAGAGAAAAGATGTCAACATACTTTGAACATGTACAGTAAATCTTATCATTTATTGTTCAAAGATATTCCTCAGTACTCAAGGACATCCTGTGCCGAAAAAAATCGAGAATCTTTTAATTAAGGTTTTTGGTTTTATATGCTTTAATTTCCAGCAATTAAATGCATATCTCTAGAGAATAAAAATTAGTAATGTTCATTTACTAATTGGAGATTTTCTATTGAGATATTTCAGAAATATTGGACAAGCATTTATTGGAATTAGGAAAACCGAATCTTGATATTCGTTGCATATCTTGAGAATATTTTCGGTTTTAGAAATTCCTTGGTATCCAAACATCCTTGGTCTATAAATACCTAAGTTTGCATTTCCAGGAAACTATCCTAAGAGCTAGGCAAACTTCATTTCTTGTTGTCTTTGGTGGAGTCGTCTATTGGGAGAGGAAAGTATCCTAATTAGGTGAAATCTCTTACGACCGCTCGTTTAAAGACTTCTGTGGGATCAAGAAGTTCGACGAGTACCGTTGGTGGGAAACTAGATAATTGCAGTGTTACTAGTTTTCGATTGATTTGATTGACTAACGGTTGTTGAAATTCTGATTGCACCTAGTTTGTTTATTCTTGAGAATCTTCTCTTCTGATATAAGATTCACTCAAACTAGATCGAAGTATCGGAAGGATTTTTAGAATTGTTGTTAGATATAAAGACATCTTGTGATAATCCATTGTTAACATACTCCGTTTTGTGTGTGATTGATCACAAGAGATTCAAGTGGTGTTGTGCAGGTTATTATTGAAGATTAAAGAAGATTTGAAGATAAAGAATATTTCTTATTAGTTCTCATATCTTTGTGTGTGCACAAATCTTGATCGGCTGGGATCCAACTAGAATCATATTTATTCGATTGATTAGTTGCATGAGATTGGCATCGCTTTATAATTTCTCTTTGAGATTTATACTGATTGATTGCGAATCTAAACTTAACTACTTTGGTAGTTATTGGATAAATTGATCTAACCATGCAAAGGAGTTTATTAGATTAAACATAAGAGCTTTTGCGTATGACTGGAGATATCTTTATCTTGGAAAGAATCAATAGAGTTGTTACCAAACAGATTCATTGTTCCTTGCTGTTTGGAATACGATCCAAATGAATTGTACCAGCGCGTCACCTTTGAAGTCGGAAGCGTGGGGATACTGAGGAAACTAAGTGAACTAGGGGTAGTTGCTTGGTCTCAACTATATGAAGTTGGTGTAGATTTTGTATAACGGCTTAATTCTGAGAGTATTCAATTCTGGACTACATACCGGGTTTTTTTTGCACTTGTAGTTTTCCTCATTAACAAAATCTTACTGTGTGATTGACTTTTGTTTTCCGCAATATTATTTGTTTATATAATTTAAAGTAAATTGCACTTTACATTAACTTCGATATACTTGATAGTGATCCAATAGAGTTTGGTTAAGTCCGAACCTATTATCAAGTATCACACTTTGTCGTATTGTCTCGATCTCGTATCCATAGACAATCACAGAAAGTGTGAATACCGAAGTTGTTGTATCGTCTCGATTTTGTCTATAGACGATCACACTTGGTAAGAGGACATATAGGTTGAAACGAAAATATTGTGGTGTATTTGGGTACCCTCGTCTTTTCAAAGTAAAGTTGAAAATTAGGAAATTACGTTTATAATTAAAAGCAATATACACTTTCGTTGAGTTATAACTTGAGGAGGAGCAATGAGAAAAAATTGATTGTATTTGGGCAATATTATAAGATGCAAAAACAACTTAGGAAACACTAAGTGTTAGAGCACTGCTCGGTCGAACTCGCATGCATTGCTATCTCAAGCATGTTTGTCAATGTTAGTGACCAAAACTATAAGTCTTGATTTCTAGTCTACTATTAGCTAAGTCTCGGACTAGGATAGAAAGTGTAGTTGTGCTCAAGACTCCATAGCGATCATCATACAAAGACGAAGAACTACTCAAGGAACTGGTGGAACTTCATCGACTAAATGGTATGTGGAGACTTGAACTTATCTATCACTCAAAAGTCTATCTACTCTATCTCCTATCTTGAGACAAAAGTCGTTTTTCTATATAGACTTTGATTATACACATTTGTTATTTCGAGCCGAGTTTATCTCGCTTATCTATTTCTCGAAATATGTGTTGGTAAGCTTTCGCTTTGGCCAAGTTAATCTTTACTAGTGACGAAAGTCATGTTAAGTTTCAATCACTTGAAAATGACTTTGACGAAAATGGTTTGTGAACGGAAACTATATAACGTCCTCTAAGAATGTTTCAATGATTGAAATGAGAGTTTAGATTATATAACCATGGTTGGATATAAACATTGTGTGGTAACTCATACATTTATAAGTCCTTATTCCTTGAACCAAAGTATGCGTACTTTGCTGCTCAGAAAAACCGGAACTAGAGTCCGCGTACCCAGTCCGCGTACTGTCGGAGGTTCTCATCCCGAGAATTTCTGTTGGAGTTTGTGAATTGAAAACAAACTTATTCCGGGAACTTAAGTACGCGTTAAGTTGGTTATTTTCTAAAAACAATTATTCGTGAACTTAAACTTATATAAACTAAGGAATGTAAGTTTGCAAACCGTGGCTATAAAGTTCATGAATCGATTCGAGTGAATCGAATCGTTTTGGTTTCAATTTTGTATATTATAAAGATCTAAGCAATTGAACAACTCTCTAACTAGTTCATTTGCGTAATTTTAACTAGTTGTGGTAAAGAAGAATATGGTTCATATGAAAGTGCTCATATGGCTAACCATTTGGTTAGCTACTGTTGAACCAACTAGATGTACATGTTTGGGTACGGTTACACAAACCTAGATAAACGTGCATTTCATTTGTGTATAACAAGCTAAGTTTCTATCTAACGGTTGAAAGATATTAGCTTGAATCTAATCAGGTTTTCATCTTACGTTGAATATTGAATGCTTTGTTACTAAGCTAACATTGATTGCAAACCCTGATTTGAAAGACTATATAAGGGAGAACTCTAGCAACTGGGATACCTAATCCCCACACCTCATATGTGATACTAGTTGTATTATCTAGAGTCGATTCTCCTTTAACCTTAGGTTTCTACCGAGACCTTGTAGCTGAACGACTTGAAGACTTCATTGGGATTGTGAAGCCAGACCGATACTACTTTCTTGTAATTCTGTGATCTGATCTTGTTGTTTCTATCGTATTAAGTACAATCGTAAGATTGGATTGAGATTGATTTCTTCGATATGCAAGATATAAAAGAAGTCACAAACATCTTCGTCTCATCGTTTGTGATTCCGCAATATCTTCTTTCGCTAGTCGATTAAGATTATTGTGAGGTGATTGATAATACTAGGTTGTTCTTCGGGAATATAAGTCCGAGTTATCAATTGGTTCTTGTTCACCTTGATTTATCAAAAGACGGAACAAAAACTCGTAGATATTTCTGTGGGAGACAGTTTATCTATTACCGTGGACTTTTCTATGTGATATAGATTTGTTTATTAAAGTCTTCGACTCTAGGTCGTAGCAACTCTTAGTTGTGGGTGATATCATCTAAGGGAATCAGGTGCGTAGTATCTTGTTGGGATCAGAGACGTAAGGAGCGCAACTGTACCTTGGATCAGTGTGAGATTGATTGGGGTTCAACTACAGTCCAGACCGAAGTTAGTTTGTAGTAGGATAGTGTCTTTAGCGGCTTAATACAGTGTGTGTTCAATATGGACTAGGTCCCGAGGTTTTTATGCATTTGCGGTTTCCTCGTTAACAAAACTTCTGGTGTCTGTGTTTGTAGGATCAGAACCTCGCACAGAAGAATATGCTTGCGAAATTATTAACAATACATCGCGAAGACATCACAAGATGATTTCAGAAACGACATAACAGATGACATCAACTTAAACATGAGAAAAGTGTGATGATCTTGCGAAAATTAGGAATGTTGCGAATGTTACATTTGTAAGCTTGCGAAAATACCGCAAGCGAGATCCGAAATTAGGGGAAATGTTAGTTGTACATTAGTTGTCATCCACTATGTAAACACCTATATAAAGAGAAAGGCAAGAGAGAGAAAGGAGATAGATAATCAGAAAGAGAGACACACTTTAGGAGAGGATACATTCTGTAGAGAGAGAAAGTAGAACTGGTTTTATTATTATTATCTCCTTCTTCTTCCTCCTTCAAGAACCTAGAGCTCCAAATACTCATTAATGGAGTCTCCATGTAATCAAGATGTAATTACAAATAATCATAGTAAAACCTAACCCCGTGGATGTAGATCAAATTGATCGAACCACGTAAACCTTGTGTCTCTTTACAATTTTAGCATTCTTATCATCATTTTTATGTTTAGATCTACAAATTATTACAAGGGGTGTGTTGTAATTCCTTCAACTAAATTTTTGGCGCTAGAAACGGGGAGAGAGTAAAGGATTTATCCTTCCTGTAACTTGTTGGTTCAAGAAATTTCCATGAAGATTAGCTACTGTTCATATTTTTCCAGATCTACAAAATTTAGGTTCAAAAATGGAAATTTTATGGAAGAAATCACACTTTCAGGGAGTAAACATCATTAACAATTCAAAGACATGAAAAGAGTGAGAGAAAAAAATTAGTTTTTGTGGTGAAATTTAAGGAAAAAATGGAAGTTTCAGTGGAAGATTTTCATGTTTAGGAGAAAGCAAGAGGCATTTTGTGAAGAAACAAAGGAAAGACGAAGATAATGATAAGAGTCAGAAGTTGTGATTTCTGTCACAAACAGAAATTCGCACAGATGGTTCAAGGCTGAGCGAACAACAAATAGGTCACGGGTTCGAATTCGCAGAGACACATATTTTTCATTTTCTTCTCATTTTCATGGGAGAATAAAAGGATGAGGAAAAAAAGTTATGCGTTAATTTCGCAGAGAGGTCCTTGCACAATTGGTCCAGAGAGTAGTATGTGCGTTCGTGGTCGCAAGTTCGAATTCGCCTGTGAACATAGTTTTATTCTTTTTTACAGAGAGCGAAAAAATGAATAATTTCGCAATATTGTTTCATTATTTCATAAACAAGAGGCAGCACAATTGGTCATGTGCGAAGTTTATGAGCTCATTGTCGCGTGTTCGATTCCTACCTCACGTGCCTTTTTCGCATATTTATATTTAAGCTATTAAGGGTGAATATGAGGATAAAGGTTTACAGTTGTTTAGTTATTTCGCACAGCAGATTTTTCATGAGAGAGTTCGCACACTTGGTTCGCACAGAAAAGAGTTGATGATACTTTCGCAGTGATATTTCGCAAAGAAGAAGCTTGCACAGTTGGTCAGGAGGCATGAATGCAAGCAGCAGGTCGCGGGATCAATTCTTGCTTCTCACATGTTTATTTTTGTTATATGAAATTTATACAGAATTGCCTCTCACACAGTTGGAATTTGATTACTTCGCAAGACCTTTGATTATTTTGCAAGAGAGGCTTAGCACAGTTGGTATGGTGCGAGAAAATCCAAGAAGCAGGTCAAGGGTTCAAGTCTCACTTCTCACACTTCTTTTTGCTGCGGAAATTCATACATTTCAAGGCATTTATTCACTTCTTTGACAACAACAGCGACTTACATGAAAGATAAGTACCACTTCCTTGAACATTTTACTTTATACTAAGAACGAATAAAAATATTTTAGATTTGATTTACAAAAAGATAACAAAAATTTCAAGATTTCAAAAATTACAGAAATTACTAAGATTTCAAGATTTCAAAATTACAAAAAAAAAAAAACGAAAAACGAAAAAATTCGATTTATATATATTTCTAGAATATTTCTTTTACAGAAAATAAAAGATTTTTGATTTGATTTACAAAAGGCGATATAATCGCAGAATTACAGAAATTTCAGAATTACAAAGATTCCACAATTACAAAAGAAACCGAGAAAAATCTCGCACAGATCAATTTATATATTTCTCTTGAAAATTTGCTTTGTTTCAAATGAGAATGATGCCTAACATGGAGAGTAGTAGGAGGCAAACTAAGACCTTCCATCAACAGGCTAGTAAGACCTTCCATCAACAGGCTGCATAAGACCTCATTAGGATCATTTCCATGAAAGATGTTTAACGGATGAGGCGAAACAAGTTATACAAAGGAAATCAAAACAAAGAAAAACGATTTGAACTTGCAATTAAATGAAAATTTTTGATAAAAGAAATGTATTACAAAGATTTCACAACTACAAAGATTTCAGAATTACAATGTATTAGAATTTCTCTTGAATATTTATTTTGCTTCAAATGATATAATATTATGAGAATGAAAGAATGAATGAAAGAGATGACAGAAATGAAAGAGATGAAAGAAATGAAAAGATGAATGAGAGAATAAAGAAACACGAACATTTCGCAGAAACAAAGAGACGAGAACATTTCGCAGAAATGCGAATAAAATTTCGCAGATAGAGGCGAACCTTTATGGCGCACACCCTAGTTCGCGAATAAAATTTCGCAAGAGGCAAATGTAAGACCTAAAGTACGTCATAGAAGGGGGTACCTGTTGCATGACTCAGCGAAAAGGTTACACCGCCCCTGGAACCTGAGTCATGGAGATTTGGGGTCAATAAAGCCCATCCAGGAGAGGTACCTTGGATTTTAAACCTAAGCTTTTTCTTTAGGTTGGACGACTAGGGGTCTCTCCAAGGAGTGCAGAAATCGATCAAGGCGCCGAGGTACACGGTTGAGTCAAGAGTGCGGGGGGCGTTGGAGCCTCTTTACCACTCTTGACAAGTCTTGGCAAATGATGCCACTCGGCCCTAAGAAAACCCCACTTAGGGTATAGTCTCGTACCATAAGCATATAGGCAAAAGGGATAAGAGGCTGTGAGAAATAATGGTTGTTTTGTTAAGACTGGATGGGAGGATCTAACCTTTATGGTAGAAGTATGCTCCTGAAGGGCAACCAGGGGGGAGATAAGGGCGGCACCCTCCATTAGGGAGCTGATAAGTGTATTAAGACCAAAATGTCATGAGGCTTTTACTCGCAAGGGTATTAATACTTGTCATATTTGTGCGACAATCCTGAAAGGGCAATAATACTAGAGAAAAGATAAGACGAGATCAATGGGTCATTACATGAAAGTGGTGAATACGTCCTGCGATTTCGTCGCAAGACGACAATGTCATGGGCTTATTTCGCAAGAATATTTAGGACTGTCATATTGTGCAACAATCCTAAAGAGAGCAATAATACAAAAGAAAAGTTAAGGCAAGATCAATGGGTTTTGCATGAAAGTGCAAAGACGTCCTGCGATTTTGTCGCAATGACAAGAGGTGGCAAAATAAGACCTTAACTAGGAAGGAAAAATAAGACCACATAAGAAAATGAGTAAGCAAGTAGCTTACGAGAATGATTATATGTAGCAAACAAGCTTGCGAATATGTACATGGAAATGAAACTGAGGCAGTGAAAATGCCGCAGACTTGATATTATGATCATACTGTTATGAGATACTAAGTGCAGGAAAGAGGGAAGATGAAAAACAAGTAGAACTTGTGAAGAACAATAACTACACGAAGAAAAATGCATACACTAAAGAAAAAAGCATAGAAATGAAGAATGGAAGCAATTTAGAGCTACATCAATTTTAGATGGCAAAATGAGCTAAGTAACACAAACATTAACTATACATTGCAATATAGAAACATTCTCATCATACAAGCATCATACTCGCATCATAAAAGCATTGCATAAGCATTTAATGGCATAAACATCGCATACACATTTCATAACATAATCATCACATAAGCATTATATTCGCATAAGTACTTTACAAAACTGTACGGAATAATATTGCAGAATTTCGCAATAATATCGCAGAATTTAGCAGAATTATTCAGGATTATTCAGAATTTCACAGTATTATTCAAGAATTTCGCAAGATTATTCAGAACTTCACAGAATGATTCAGAATTTCGCAGAATGATTCAAAATTTCGTATAATGTGTCATAATTTCGTAGAATATGATTCTTCCGAATGATGTGATTATCTCGCTCAATTATTTCGCACAATTATAAGAAACTTGAAGAGATTATACTATTGCATGAGCACAAAACATGAGACAGAGGCAAAGATAAGAATAAGGAAACAATTCGCACATTCAACATTTTCTCAAGGATTCTACCCTCAAAGATAAAGAACAGAGGCAACTATGGATTACCAAGAAAACATTTTATGTTATTTATCTCCTCGGCAAGAATCATTCCCAAAGTGGACGTTTACTAATGAACAATAAGAATCCTCACCAAAAATGGAGTAATAATTTCGCACGAATAGAGGCAATACTTATTATTCAAGGACAGATACTTCTTATTTACTTCGCAGAGTTCTTCTTATATTTCGAGGATTAAGTACTTTTTATACTTCATCAAGGATACTTCATACTTCGTATACTTCAAGGGTTGATACTTCTTATTTACTTCGCAACGTTCCAGAACTTCACAAAAGAATAGAGGCAAGTACGTACTTTTCAAGTCCGATATTCTTTCGCTCGTTCCTCCAACAACTACAACAAGGTGGATTTTTTTCTTAAAGATCGCTTTTCAAGCAATATTCAAGAATAAAGAGCCAAGATGTAGGATCAGAACCTCGCACAGAAGAATATGCTTGCGAAATTATTAACAACACATCGCGAAGACATCGCAGGATGATTTCAGAAACGACATAACAGATGACATCAACTTAAACATGAGAAAAGTGTGATGATCTTGCGAAAATTAGGAATGTTGCGAATGTTACATTTCTAAGCTTGCGAAAATACCGCAAGCCAGATCCGAAATTAGGGGAAATGTTAGTTGTACATTAGATGTCATCCACTATGTAAACACTTATATAAAGAGAAAGGCAAGAGAGAGAAAGGAGATAGATAATCAGAAAGAGAGACACACTTTAGGAGAGGATACATTATGTAGAGAGAGAAAGTAGAATTGGTTTTATTATTATTATCTCATTCTTCTTCCTCCTTCAAGAACCTAGAGCTCCAAATACTCATTAATGGAGTCTCCATGTAATCAAGATGTAATTACAAATAATCATAGTAAAACCAAACCCCGTGGATGTAGATCAAATTGATCGAACCACTTAAACCTTGTGTCTCTTTACAATTTTAGCATTCTATCATCATTTTTATGTTTAGATCTACAAATTATTACAAGGGGTGTGTTGTAGGATTTCCTGCAACTACAGTGTTATTTCTTTTCCGCATTATATTTTGTTATATAATTGAAATATCACAAGTTGTACGTTAAATCGATCAATTGGGAAATCCAACCTTTGGTTGTTGATTGAAATTGATTGATACTTGAACATTGGTCTTTGGTATCGTTCAAGTGATTTCTCTTGTATTCAATTAGACTCGCAGATTTCTATTTGCTTGAGTAAGTAGTGAATCGAGAAAGAGAGATATAACTCTTTGATATACTTTCATTAAGATTGATTCTGAATGTCTAGTTGATTCTCTAAAAGTATACTGGAGTTAGTCCATACAGATTGCTAATCGAAATATTGGGTGTGGTTGTTAGACCCCCGTTTTTTCAATTGGTATCAGAGCAGGAAAACACGTTTAAAGACCTTATAAGTCTGTGTTTGTAGCGATCTGACTCTATGGACAGTGATGCTATCTCAATAAATGCACCACCAGATCCAGGGATTCCAGAATTCTTTTCCATGACTGATTTAATAAAATCTGTAGAAGAAATTCTGTCAAAACCTCCATCAGGTTTAAAATCCCTTGAAGTTTTTTCAGGAATTGAAAAGAAACTTGAAATCTTATCTTATGATGTTGAGTTATATCTCCAGAAAGAACAAGAATCTCTTGACAAGCTAAATCAAGTTATCATGAATAATATTTATGTTGAGGTCGACATTGATTTACTAATCAGTGAGAGCATTGCTCCTCCTCTGTGTAATCAAATGAGTTGTAACAAACTAAACGTATTACAAGAGGAGTTTAAATCTCAGTCATATGAGTATATCACCTCAAAGCATGAATCGATTCATTGCTCAATTCCTGATACTTCACATCAAAATAGTAGTATTGTCTTCTTTTGTGAAGAAGCTATGACGTCTCTTTTTATCAAAAGAGTTTCCCTTCGCAGTACTAAAAACTATCTGCAGAAACTGTTTTTTATAAGCTGGAAAACAAGAAATCAGAAACACAAATCTTTTTGGGTTCTCTTGAAGTTCTTTGATAGACTTATAAAAACAGTTCCTTGGGTGTTTCTCAACACTACAAGATGTAAGAGTTGTTGGAAAGAAACTCTCTCTTGGTGCCATGGTGAGCAAGACTTTGTTCACCTCAACACAACTTGATTGTGTTGGAAGTGCATCCTCACCAAGAAATGCCATGTTATGTATACGATGAGGGAAGCATAAGAAGTGGGGCACACATATTATGTTGGGTATGATTTTGAATGTTTGATAACATTCTAGAATTCGATTGGATTCTTCTAAAAAGGTATGTCTCTAAGCTTGAGCAAGTTTTATGATGATCCATGTACTTTGTGTTTCGTTCATGTCTACCTAACTTGAGATGTGTTTAAGGTTCTTAAATGTTCCGGTTTGAAAATAATAATTCGGGATGTTTGGACTACATGGTACACATACCAGGTATGCATAACATCATTTAAAATCAAAATCCAGGGGTTTAAGTACGCATACCCGTTTGCATACTGCTCCAGGATACATAAATTCGTTTGCAAACCCGTGTGCATACTTGACGTCGATATTCGGTAAATTTGGTTTGGCCGTATCTTCTTCGTCCGGACTCAGAATGACCTCATTCTTTTTGCGTTATCTTCGTCTTTGAATTCTATTCAAAATGGAGATGAGAATCCTTGATTTTGGATGAGTTAAGGTTGGTCTTTGTCCTGTCTCTTGTCTTTGAGTGTTTTGCTTTGTTTCGTCCCACTTGCTCCACTTCTCTTGGACTTGGGCGTTTGGATTCTTGGAGTACTACTATTCTAAGCTGATTTGTAGCTTTTACAAGAATGTTGTTGGTGAATCACAAAGAAGGAAGTTCAAGAATGGGCAGTAGTATCATTGCTATGGGATTCTTGAATGTTCACAATCATCTTATGTGAACTATGGTGCATGGTCGTTAATGACTTTGTATGTTCTTCCTTGTTAAGAAAATCTTTTTATACGCCTTTGGTAGCTATTCTTGGTGTAAACCCGGGCAAAAAAGATTGATTCTACCCTCTAAGGACAAATCATCTTATATGTGCATTACGAGTTTGTCTTGATGCCTAGGAAACTTCTTATGAGAATTTATTCTTATTTTTAAGAAGGATTACTAGAGTTTTGAACAAAAATTATTGTGATTACACATAGCTACGTTTTCATCTTCATTGTTTTAGGTTTACTTGTTTAAATTCTAAAATTGTTTGGAAGATGATTTTTGCAGTATTAATCTTTATGGTTTTATATATTGCAATGTGTTATGGATATGTGTGTTTGCATCTGTGAACTATGATTATCCCATACCTTGTAAAAAGTTAAGTTTTTTATATGTCGATATGCATGTATTCATAAAAGAATGAATGAACTTTTGACATTATAAAAGTGTTAAGCCTATTATGTCATTATGCAAGTATTGATGGAATATAGGATGAACTTTTGTTTACGAGGATTATGTATATTATATGTCATTGTGCAAATAGTGATGGAAAATAGAATGAATCCTTGTCTATTCCGCAGTATTGATCTTCCCTGATCCATATTTTATGTATATACTATGCGGCTCCGTAAGTTCTCTTATGTCGAGCATGACCAATTGAATTGATCACACTCTTGTGGTAATTTAGTTGTGTATTCTGATTGAATTAATCATAGGTTTTCTTGTGGTTAATTTAATTGAGTATTTTTGTATTCAAATTCATATTCGTATGTGTATTGTAATGTCCAAAGAAATCCTTCTTTTCTTGTGAAAGTAAGGTCGCTCTTATTGTTCTTTCGGGAATGACATTTTATGGGGGAGAGTTCTTAATTGAACTTGTGCTTAATTGCGAAATCTTTGTGGGGATGCAGTTGTGGAATATTATAGGGGTTATCTTGTATCTTTATAAACTCCTTGATGAATGCATTTAGCTTCGGCTATATGATGGCATCTAAAATAGTTGATATGTACTTGCTTTTGGTCATGAAATGTCTCTATGGAAATTTCACTAGGATCCCACTAGTTTTCGTACCTTTGCCAATTTTATTGACAAAAAGGGGGAGAATTAATGTGTAGTTCACACTACCAATACATATGGTTTTCGGATCATTATGTAAGGGAGAGTGGTTTCCATGTGAAATGGAGTATTGACTAAGGGGGAGTGATACATATCACCATAGTATTGTTGTCGAAGTTGTGATACAATTGAACTTTGATGTTGTATAATAATACTATGACAATTGAGAATTATTGTTATCTCATTGTTATGACTACGGATTTTCAACAACGGTGATACTAAACTTACAACCTTTGGGATCATTGGAGTACTTGGAAGTGACGAATATTTCGAGTAATGTTGAAGAACCAAGAAGATCGGGCATGTGGAAAAGAAGCTACAAAAGTTTATTTATCTATTTTTGTATTCCATATGTATTGATAGTTTTGTCACTAAAATTTACAAAGAGGGAGATTGTTAGAGCACTGCTCGGTCGAACTCGCATGCGTTGCTATCTGAAGCATGTTTGTCAATGTTAGTGATCAAAACTATAAGTCTTGATTTCTAGTCTACTATTAGCTAAGTCTCGGACTAGGATAGAAAGTGTAGTTGAGCTCAAGAACTCCATGTAAATCACCATACAAGATGAAGGACTACTCAAGGAACTGGTGGAACTTCATCGACTAAAAGGTATGTGGAGACTTGAACTTATCTATCACTCAAAAGTCTATCTACACTATCTCCTATCTTGAGACAAAAGTCGTTTTGCTATATAGACTTTGATTATACACATTTGCTATTTCGAGTCGAGTTTATCTCGCCAATCTATTTCTCGAAATATGTGTTGGTAAGCTTTCGCTTTGGCCAAGTTCATCTTTACCTAGTGACGAAAGTCATGATATGTTTCAATCACTTTATAAATTACTTTGACGAAAAATGGTTTGTGAATAACAACTATATAACGTCCTCTAAGAATGTTTCAATGAATGAAATGAGAGTTTCGATTATATAACCAATGTTGGATATAAGCATTGTGTGGCAACACATATATGTATAAGTCTTTTTTCCTTGAACCAAAATTTGTGAACTTTGTTGATCAAGAGAACCGGAACAAGAGCCGTGAACTCAGTACGCGAACTCAGTCCGCGAACTGGCGGAAGTTCTCGACCGGAGAAAATGTGCTGGAGTTTGAGAACTCCTTCAGGGAACTTAAGTCCGCAAACTAAGTCTGCGAACTTAAGCTAGTTATTTCTAAAAACGATTGTTTGTGAACTTATTCATATTAACTAAGGAATGCTAAATGCAAACCGTGGCTACAAAGTTCACGAAATGATTCGAGTGAATCAAATCGTTTTTGCTTCGATTGTGTCTTGTGTAGTTACATAATATATCCTTGCAATTGAACAACTCTCTAACTAGTTCATTTGAGTCATTTGAACTAGTTATGGTGAAGAAGAATATGGTTGATATGAAAGTGCTCATATGGCTAACCATTTGGTTAACTATTGTTGAACCAACAAATGTACATGTTTGGGTACGGTTACACAAACCTAAAATCGTGCATTTCATTTGTGTGTAACAATCTAAGTTTTCGATCCAACGATTGAAATATATTAGCTTGAATCTAATCAGGTTTTCACCTAACGGTGAATATTGAATGCTTTGTTACCAAGCCAACATTGATTGCAAACCCTGATTTGGAAGACTATATAAGGGAGAACTCTAGCAACTGGGAAACCTAATCCCCACACCTCCTGTGTGATACTAGTTGTATTAGCTAGAGTCGATTCTCCTTTTACCTTAGGTTTCTTCTTGTAAACCAGGTTAACGACTTAAAGACTTCATTGGGATTGTGAAGCCAGACCGATACTACTTTCTCGTAGTTGTGTGATCTGATCTTGCATCTTCTATCGTTTTGATTACAATCGTAACGATTGACTTGAGATATATATCTCCGATAGGCAAGATATAAAAATAATCACAAACATCTTCTTCTCATCGTTTGTGATTCCAAAATATCTTCTTTCTCCGCGTCGATTAAGATTATTGTGAGTTGATTGATAATACTAGGCTGTTCTTCGGGAATATAAGTCTGGTTTATCAATTGGTTCATGTTCACCTTGATTTATCAAAAGACAGAACAAAAACTTGTAGGTATTTCTGTGGGAGACATATTTATCTATTCCTGTAGACTTTTCTGTGTGATACAGATTTGTTTATTAAAGTCTTCGACTTTGGATCGTAGCAACTCTTAGTTGTGGGTGAGATCATCTAAAGGAATCAAGTGCGTAGTATCCTGCTGGGATCAGAGACGTAGGAGCATAACTGTACCTTGGATTAGTGTGAGATTGATTGGGGTTCAACTATAGTCCAGACCAAAGTTAGTTTATAGTAGGCTAGTGTCTGTAGCGTCTTAATACAGTGTCTGTTCAATCTGGACTAGGTCCCGGTGTTTTTATGCATTTGCAGTTTCCTCGTTAACAAAATTCTGGTGTCTGTGTTATTTCTATTCCGCATTATATTTTGTTATATAACTGAAATATCACAGGTTGTGCGTTTGAATCAATCAATTGGAAATCCGACCTTTGGTTGTTGATTGAAATTGATTGATACTTGAACATTGGTCTTTGGTACCGTTCAAGTGATTTCTCTTGTATTCAATTAGACTCGCAGATTTCTATTTGCTTGAGAAAGAATTGAATCAAGAAAGAGAGTTATAACTCTTTGATATACTTTATTAAGATTGAGTCTAGTTGATTCTCTTGGAACTATATTGGAGTTTTTCCATACAGATTGCTATGCGAAATATTGGGTGTGGTTGTTGTACCCCCGCTTTTTCAATTGGTATCAGAGCAGGCAAACACGTTCAAGACCTTACAAGTCTGTGTTTGTAGCGATCTGACTCTATGGACAGTAAAGTCTCTAGAAACGCTTCACCAGAATTAAAAACCAATCGTAGAAGAAGTTCAAATAAACTGGTTATTCTCCAGAAAAAATTGGATGAACAAATCCGGATCAACTCTGATCTTATAGAAGAAATTGCAATGCTTAAGGATTTGAAATCTATCAAAATCCCCTTGATGGATCTGAATAACTCCAGTTGTTCCTCTCTGAAGAACAGTCGTAAGTCGGATAATAAACAACGTTCAAGTGTTGTGAAAACTGATATGACTCAGAACTTCTCTGAAGGATTTAAAGGTGTTGTCACATGTTTGTTTTGTGATTCCTCCAATCACTTTCATCATACTTGTATGTCCTTCCAAAAAAGCCTGAAAGTTGCAAGTAATCTTCACACGAAAACTAAACAACTTAGTACTTCTCTAAAAGGACGTACAAAACTATCAGGAAACCCTAAACAGGAAAGTACTAATAGTATGGGAGCTTTTGCTTTAAAATCAACATCACCCTTTCAATGGTTTCTTGACAGTGGATGTAGCATACATATGACAGGTGATCTCACTTGGTTTGTTTCTTCAAACGACTATGAAGGAGGACCAGTAACATATGGAGATGGGAGTTGTTTCTACATAAGCAAGAAGGGGACGATCAAACTACTCGGCGTACCTGCAATCCATGATGTAGTATACGTAAAAGGTATGACTGCAAATCTTCTTTCTATTAGTCAAATTTGTGACAAAGGCCATCGAGTTGTCTTCAATGCAAATGGATGTGACATTGTAGACAAAACTGGGAAAGTAATTTTTCAGGGAACTCGTGGTAAAAACAACTGCTACCTTCTGGATACTCAGTTCGGCAACTGTTGCAATTTGACTAAGGTGGAATATACACATCTTTGGCATGAGCGTTTTGGTCACAACAACTATCGTCTTCTAACTAAGATCATTAATAAAGAACTTGTTAGAGGCGTCCCCAAAATCAATGCAAAGATTGAAGGTGTATGTGGTGCCTGTCAAAAGGGTAAACAAACGAAAGTTCACCATAAATCATCTCGAGATATTCTCACTAAAGCTCTACTTGATTTAATTCATATGGATCTCTTCGGACCAATTCAACAACCCACGGTTGCTGGTAAGAAGTATGCTTTGGTTATTGTAGATGATTACACCAGGTTCACTTGGGTTGCGTTTTTATCTCATAAGAATGAAACCCTTGATGAATTCAAGATTATTGTTAATAGAATCCAGAACGAACAAGGTCGCAAACTAAAGAAAATTAGGAGTGACCGTGGAACTGCATTCAAGGACACTAAGGTGTTTGAATTTTGTGACGAATTGGGAATTATTCAACAATATTCTCCACCCATTACTCCTCAAGCTAATGGAGTTGCAGAAAGAAAAAACAGAAACATTCAGGAAATGACCAGGGCAATGCTCCATAACAAAAACTTACCTTTAAGGTTCTGGGGAGAATTTGTCTTTACAACATGTTATTTGATCAACCGTGTCTACCTACGGTCCAAAACCCTAAACACTCCTTATGAGTTATGGTACGGTAGAAAACCCAACTTGCACTATCTCAGAGTGTTTGGTAGTAAGTGCTACATTCTAAAAGATCGAGAACAGAGAGGGAAATTTGATACCAAAAGTGATGAAGGTATCTTCCTTGGCTATGCTTCTGATAGTCGTGGTTTTCGAGTGTTTAATCTCAGAACCCAGGTCATGATGGAATCTGCTAATGTTATCATCGATGATATTAGTGACTTTCATCATGATAATCCCTGCTGAATTTCCTCCAACTGAGATAATTGAGAAATTCAAAGAAATACCATAATCAGTTGAAGTCATCCCAACTGTTGTTGATCCTGATATTTATAGTGACGAGGAGAAGAGCACTGATCAGGCTACTCCTGACGAACAATAACGTGTCCCTCCACGACGCCTCTGGGTTCAACGGAATCATGATCCCAACTGTATTATTGGGGAAAGAGATTCTACAGCTAATACTAGAGGACAACTTCAAAATATTTGCAATTTTGGTTGTTATCTGTCACAAGTAGAACCAAGAAATATTGATGAAGCTCTTAGCGATCCCTTTTGGGTGAATGCAATGCATAAAGAGTTAAATCAATTTCAAAGACAAGACGTATGGGAACTCGTACCTTGTCCCTCCAATATTAATATTGTTGGTACGAAATGGATATTTAAGAACAAGTCTGATGAATTTGGAATAATTTTCAGAAATAAAGCCAGACTTATCGCTCAAGGATATTCACAAAATTGAAGGTATCGACTTTGACGAAACCTTTGCTCCTGTGGCACGCCTTGAGTCCATTAGACTTTTCATACTTGTTTTCTCAAGGTTAAGCTTTTCCAAATGGATATAAAATCTGTATTCCTAAACGGAATTTTAAAGGAGGAAGTCTATGTTTCTCAACCTAAAGGATTTGAAAACCTTGATTTCCCAGATCATGTTCTTAAACCTAGAGCATGGTTTGAAAAACTTACCACTTCTCTTATTAGGAAAGGTTTTTCAGGAGGCGGAGCTGATAAAACTTTGTTTACCAAATGGAGTGGGAAAGATGTTGTCATTGCTCAAGTTTATGTAGATGATATCATCTATGGTTCAACTCCTGAGGAGCTTCAAAGGATTTCCAAGTTTCACTTGCTAAAGAATTTGAAATGAGCAATGTTGGTGAATTAAAGTTCTTTTTAGGATTACAAATTCAACAACATAAGGATGGAATTTACTTATCTCAAGAAAAATATGCAAAGGATCTTGTTTCAAGATTCGGTCTGGATAAGTCAACTCCAAAACTGACACTTATGCCCACTACTGGTAAACTGCACAGAGATGAGAAAGGAGTAAAAGTGGATCAAAAGTTATATCGATCTATTATTGGTAGCCTTTTATATCTTACAGCCACTAGACCTGATATTTCTTTTAGTGTTGGTTGTTGTGCTAGATTTCAGGCTAATCCAAAGGAATCTCATCTTGCAGCTGCAAAAAGGATCATACGATATGTCAATCACACAGTCGGGTATGGTCTATCATACACTTTTGATACTAACACTGACATTTCTGCTTATTCAGATGTTGATTGGGCCGGATGTGTAGAAGACTAAAAACGTACATCAGGGGGATTCTACTATGTAGGACTGAATCTTGTGGCTTGGCATAGCAAAAAAACAAAATTCACAATCCATGTCTACATGCGAAGCAAAGTATATTGTTGTTGGGTCATGTTGTACTCATTCTATGGATGAAACAAATGCTGGCTGATTATGAAATTGATAATGGAATAATGAAGATCTTTTGTGATAACTCTAGAGCGATTCGAATCACTGAGAATCCTGTTGGGCATTCAAGAACAAAGCACATTGATATAAGGTACCATTTTATTCGAGATCTCTATGAAAATGGTATCATCGGTATGGAATTTGTGCCTTCCGAACAACAGTTGGCTGACATTCTCACCAAACCATTAGACACTGCTACATTTCAACACTTACGAAAGTCTATTGGTGTTGTTTTGGTTCATTAGTTTCTTCCATAACTCTTGCCCCTGTGCTTATCTCGATATTTTGGGCAATTGAGTTTGGAACTCCAGTGAGTGTTTACTTCAATTCTGCATTTGTTTCCGTAGGTTGATTTTCTGTCAGGTTCTATTTTAGTGTGTTGTGTCCAAAGAAATCCTTATTTTCCTTTGAAATTAAGGTCGATCTTGTTGTTCTTTCGGAAATGACATATTATGGGGGAGAGTTCTTAATTGAACTTGTGCTTAATTGCCAAATCTTTGTGGGGACTACGGCTGTGAAATATTATAGGGGTTATCTTGTATCTTTATAAACTCCTTGATGAATGAATTTAGCTTCGGCTTTATGATTGCATCTAAATAAGTTGATATATGCTTTCTTTTGGTCATGAAATGTCTCTTTTGGAAATTTCATTAGGATCCCGTTTTCGTACCTTTGCCAATTTTATTGACAAAAGGGGGGAGAATTAATATGTAGTTCACACTACAAATACATATGGTTTTCGGATCATTATGTAAGGGGGAGTGGTTTCCATGTGAGATGGAGTATTGACTAAGGGGGAGTGATACATATCACCACAGTATTGTTGTCGAATTTGTGATACAATTGAACTTTGATATTATATAATGATACTATGACACTGTATAACAATGATTGAGAACTCTTGTTTTCTCGTTGTTATAGCTACGAATTTTCAACAACGATGATGCTGAACTTACAACCTTTGGGATCATTGGAGTACTTGGAAGTGATGAAGATTTCGAGTAATGTTGAAGATTAGCATGTGTAATAGGATCTACAAAAGTTAATTCATTTATTTTTTGTATTCCATATGTATTGATAGTTTTGTCACTAAAATTGACAAAGGGGGAGATTATTAGAGCATTGCTCGGTCGAACTCGCATTCGTTGCTATCTCAAGCATGTTTGTAAATGTTAGTGATCAAAACTATAAGTCTTGATTTCTAGTCTACTATAGCTAAGTCTTGGACTAGGATAGAAAGTGTAGTTGAGCTCAAGAACTCCATGGCAATCATCATACAAGACGAAGGACTACTCCAGGAACTGGTGGAACTTCATCGACTAAAAGGTATGTGGAGACTTGAACTTATCTATCACTCAAAAGTCTATCTACTCTATCTCCTATCTTGAGAAAAAAGTCGTTTTGCTATATAGACTTTGATTATACACATTTTCTATTTCGAGCCGAGTTTATCTCTCCTATCTATTTCTCGAAATATGTGTTGGTAAGCTTTCGCTTTGGCCAAGTTCATATTTACCTAGTGACGAAAGTCATGATATGTTTCAATCACTTTGAAAATTGCTTTGACGAAAATGGTTTGTGAATAACAACTATATAACGTCCTCTAAGAATGTTTCAATGATTGAAATGAGAGTTTAGATTATATAACCAATGTTGGACATAAGCATTATGTGGAAACACATATATGTATAAGTCCTTTTTCCTTGAACCAAAGTTTGCGAACTTTGTTGATCAACAGAACCGGAACAAGAGCAGTGAACTCAATCCTCGAACCCAGTCCGCGAACTGGCGGAAGTTCTCGACCCGAGAAAATCTGTTGGAGTTTGAGAACTCCTTCCGGGAACTTAAGTCCGCGAACTAAGTCTGCGAACTTAAGTTGGTTATATCTAAAAAACGATTGTCTTTGAACTTATTCATATTAACTAAGGAATGCTAAATGCAAACCGTGGCTACAAAATTCATGAACCGATTCGAGTGAATCAAATCGTTTTTGCTTCGATTCGGTCTTGTGTAGTTACATAAGATTTCCTTGCAATTGAACAACTCTCTAACTAGTTCATTTGAGTCATTTGAACTAGTTATGGTGAAGAAGAATATGGTTGATATGAAAGTGCTCATATGGCTAACCATTTGGTTAACTATTGTTGAACCAACAAATGTACATGTTTGGGTACGGTTACACAAACCTAAAATCGTGCATTTCATTTGTGTGTAACAAGCTAAGTTTTCGATCCAACGATTGAAATATATTAGCTTGAATCTAATCAGGTTTTCACCTAACGGTGAATATTGAATGCTTTGTTACCAAGCCAACATTGATTGCAAACCCTGATTTGGAAGACTATATAAGGGAGAACTCTAGCAACTGGGAAACCTAACCCCAACATCTCATGTGTGATACTAGTTGTATTAGCTAGAGTCGATTCTCCTTTAACCTTAGGTTTCTTCTTGTAAACCAGTTTAACGACTTAAAGACTTCATTTGGATTGTGAAGCCAGACCGATACTACTTTCTCGTAGTTGTGTGATCTGATCTTGGATCTTCTATCGTTTTGAGTACAATCGTAACGATTGACTTGAGATTTATATCTCCGATAGCGAATATATAAAAGTCATCACAAACATATTCATCTCATCGTTTGTGATTCCACGATATCTTCTTTTGCCGCGTCGATTAAGATTATTGTGAGGTGATTGATAATACTAGGCTGTTCTTCGGGAATATAAGTCCGGTTTATCAATTGGTTCCTGTTCACCTTGATTTATCAAAATACGGAACAAAAACTTGTAGGTATTTCTGTGGAAGACAGATTTATCTATTCTTGTAGACTTTTCTGTGTGATACATATTTGTTTATTTAAGTCTTCGACTTTGGGTCGTAACAACTCTTAGTTGTGGGTGAGATCAACTAAGGGAATCAAGTGTGTAGTATCCTGCTGGGATCAGATACGTAGGAGCACAACTGTACCTTGGATCAGTGTGAGATTGATTGGGGTTCAACTACAGTCCATGTCGAAGTTAGTTTGTAGTATGCTAGTGTCTGTAGCGGCTTAATACAGTGTGTGTTCAATCTGGACTAGGTCCCGGGGTTTTTCTGCATTTGCGGTTTCCTCGTTAACAAAATTCTGGTGTCTGTGTTATTTCTATTCCGCATTATATTTTGTTATGTAATTGAAATATCACAGGTTGTGCGTTTAAATCAATCAATTGGAAATCCGACCTTTGGTTGTTGATTGAAATTGATTGATACTTGAACATTGGTCTTTGGTACCGTTCAAGTGATTTCTCTTGTATTCAATTAGACTCGCAGATTTCTATTTGCTTGAGAAAGAATTGAATCGAGAAAGAGAGATATAACTCTTTGATATACTTTATTAAGATTGAGTCTAGTTGATTCTCTTAAAAGTATATTGGAGTTTGTCCATACAAATTGCTAAGCGAAATATTGGGTGTGGTTGTTGTACCCCCGCTTTTTCATTATTTATCACTCAAAAGTCTATCTACTATATCTCCTATCTTGAGACAAAAGTCGTTTTGCTATATATACTTTGATTATACACATTTGCTATTTCGAGCCGAGTTTATCTCGCTTATCTATTTCTCGAAATATATGTTGGTAAGCTTTCCCTTTGGCCAAGTTCATCTTTACCAGTGACGAAAGTCATGTTAAGTTTCAATCACTTGAAAATGGCTTTGACGAAAAATGGTTTGTGAACAACAACTATATAACGTCCTCTAAGAATGTTTCAATGATTGAAATGAGAGTTTAGATTATATAACCATGGTTGGATATAAGGATTGTGTGGTAACTCATACATGTATAAGTCTTTATTCCTTGAACCAAAGTATGCGTACTTTGCTGCTCAGGAAAACCGGAACTAGAGTCCGCGTACTGTCGGATGAGAAGGAGGTTCTCATCCCGAGAATTTCTGCTGGAGTTTGTGAATTGAAAACAAACTTATTCGAGGAAATTAAGTCCGTGTACCAGTACGCGTACTTAAGTTGGTTATTTTATAAAAACGATTATTTGTGAACTTAAACTTATATAAACTAAGGAATGCAAGTTTGCAAACCGTGTCTATAAAGTTCATGAATCGATTCGAGTGAATCAAATCGTTTCTGTTTCAATTGCGTCTATCATAAAGATCTAAGCAATTGAACAACTCTTTAACTAGTTCATTTGAGTCATTTGAACTAGTTGTGGTAAAGAAGAATATAGTTGATATGAAAGTGCTCATATGGCTAACCATTTGGTTAACTACTGTTGAACCAACTAGATGTACATGTTTGGGTACGGTTACACAAACCTAGATAAATGTGCATTTCATTTGTGTGCAACAAGATAAGTTTCGATCTAATGGTTGAAAGATATTAACATGAATCTAATCAGGTTTTCATCTAATGGTGAATATTGAAAGCTTTGTTACTAAGCTAACATTGATTGCAAACCCTGATTTGAAAGACTATATAAGGGAGAACTCTAGCAACTGGGAAACCTAATCCCCACACCTCCTATATGATACTAGTTATATTATCTAGAGTCGATTCTCCTTTACCCTTAGGTTTCTACCGAGACCATGTAGGTTAACGACTTGAAGACTTCATTGGGATTGTGAAGCCAGACCGATACTACTTTCTCGTAGTTGTGTGATCTGATCTTGTTGTTTCTATCGTACTAAGTACAATCGTAAGATTGGATTGAAATTTATTTCTCCGATAGGCAAGATATAAAAGAAGTCACAAACATCTTCGTCTCATCGTTTATGATTCCGCAATATCTTCTTTCGATAGTCGATTAAGATTATTGTGAGGTGATTGATAATACTAGGATGTTCTTCTAGAATATAAGTCCGGGTTATCAATTGGTTCCTGTTCACCTTGATTTATCAAAAGACGGAACAAAAACTCGTAGGTATTTCTGTGGGAGACAGATTTATCTATTACCGTAGACATTTCTGTGTGATACAGATTTGTTTATTAAAGTCTTTGACTTTGGGTCATAGCAACTCTTAGTTGTGGGTGAGATCAGCTAAGGGAATCAAGTGCGTAGTATCATGCTGGGATCAGAGACGTGGGAGCATAACTGTACCTTGGATTATTGTGAGATTGATTGGGGTTCAACTACAGTCCAGACCGAAGTTAGTTTGTAGTATGCTAATGTCTATAGTGGCTTAATACAGTGTGTGTTCAATCTGGACTAGGGCCCGGGGTTTTTCTGCACTTGGGGTTTCCTCGTTAACAAAACTTATGGTGTCTGTGTTATTTCTTGTCCGCAATATATTTTATTATATAATTGAAATATCACAGGTTGTGCGTTAAATCGATCAACTGGGAAATCCAACCTTTGGTTGTTGATTGAAATTGATTGATACTTGAGCATTGGTCTTTGGTACCGTTCAAGTGATTTCTCTTGTATTCAATTAGACTCGCAGATTTCTATTTGTTTGAGTAAGTATTGAATTGAGAAAGAGAGATATAACTCTTTGATATACTTTTATTAAGATTGAATCTGACTGTCTAGTTGATTCTCTTAAAAGTATATTGGAGTTAGTCCATACAGATTGTTAATCGAAATATTGGGTGTGGTTGTTAGACCCCCGCTTTTTCAGTAAGATTTTACGTTCACGTCCACAAGCAATCTGTTTAACACACTCTCATTGGTTTCACCAATCAACCTTGCTCAATGGAATTACACGGTTAAAGCCACAAAACACTTAATATATCGGTTAATTATACAAAAAGAGCTTCCACCTTGTTGTATCACGATTTCTAAGGTTTATTATTTCTTCATTAAATTCCTGAAATATGTTTGGCCAAAACAGGTTTCCTTGTTGATGTGCACCATTGATATTATCCCATGTAAAAAAAACAGATGCATTCATTCGGTGGCAATAAATTTTGCACCCCCGAAGTTTGTTACTTTGGCCAGATTAAGTTTGAGATTGAACTCGGTTGAACCCACCGAGCATTGGTATGCCAAGTTTGGTTGCAAAATTCAGAGTCGCTTGATTTGATTACTAAAGTAAACTTCGTTAGATTAGACTAGAAAGATAGAAATATTGAGAGTTTCCCTGGTTACTCACGAAGACCTGAAGACATATTGAAGACATCATTCAGTACAAGGTTAGTAACTACATACTTGAACTTGTTCTGTTTCTATGGTTTGCTCTTCCAAGTCTATATCCATTGAAAACATAACATGTGAAGTTAAGTTTGTTTACAATGACTTTAATATTGGTTACTTGGTCATTATATTGTGACCAAAGTATCATTCACAAATTATATGTTATTTGTTTCTACAACTTGAGTATATGAAATTATGAAGTTTATTTTATCTATGGACTTCGTGTTCTCAATATTGCACTAATTGGTAATTCGTTATTATTTAGTGTGTTAAACTTCTAAATGATTCCCCAACCTCCATCCACCCCACCTTTGACTTATTCTAGGCAATATACTCCTCATACTTATCAAGATTAACATAAGTATTAACTGCCTCCTTCTCTTTCCTAACAAGATCCAACCTCAAAGGTTGAACCTGCAGCTACTGATGGACCTCACCCATAACCCCCTAACATTGAAGATCCACTCATAAAATCTCTTAATAAAAACGTGGGGGGACGAAATATACCACCAACTTTTTCTTAGGCAATCTTTATGGACAAGCTCAAATTCAATTCCGAGAATTTAACTTAATGAATCTCAATCAAGAAAGAATATCCAGATTTATATCTCTATCTCTCAAATCAGAACGTTTACAGACAAAAGTCCGTGAACCTGATTTTCGGGTGAGAGTACTTGGGTGATTCCAAAGATCAATTTCCCAAGTAATCAATCAAGTCATATCCAACAAACAAGGTCGGATATATCTACTATGATTGATTAACACACAACCTGTGATGCTTCAATTATAAGGATAAACAATATAATGCGGAAAAGAAATAACACAGACACCAGAAGTTTTGTTAACGAGGAAAACGCAAATGCAGAAAAACCCTAGGACCTAGTCCAGATTGAACACCAAACTGTATTAAGCCGCTACAGACACTAGCCTACTACCAATTACATTCAGACTGGAATGTAGTTGAGACCGAATTAAACCCTCCAACAATTCAGTTACAGTCGCGTTCCTTATGCCTATTGAATCCCAGTAAGACTCCGCGCAATTAATTCCCCTAGCTGACGTCACACCAACTAAGAGTTGCTTCAACTCAATTGAAGACTTTAAACCAATCTGCCACCCACAAATAAGCATATATGTGATTTCCTTTATGATCAAAAAGGTTGATCAAGGTGATGAATATTGATAGCAATAGACAAAGTCTAGCTAACCTCAAATTCCGGACTTATGCAACCCGAAGTGCATCCTAGATTATTATTCACCTCACAAGTATAAAACTTGTGGAATCAACAAAGTCTGAGACGAAGAGAACTTTTATGATTACTATTTATCTTGTTCAAGTGAGCAGCTTAACAATCGAACGAGATCAGGATACTCGAGCTATCAAGATAAACAATAGCTGGACATGGATTCACGAATCCCAATGAAGTTTTTGTAGTCGCTAAACCCTAAAAGGGTTTTAAGAAGAGGACGACTCTAGTTATAACTAGGACACACCAAGAAAAGTATTGTCGGGATTCAAAAATCCTAATTGCTTGAAGTTCCCTTTTTATAGACATCCAAATCATAGGTTGTTTGGTTTACGCTAATATAGCTTTAGAACCAAGCAATCAATATCCACCGTTAAATGAATTTTTGAATCTGATTTACATAAACAAGATATACACTCTGGTTAGGTGAAACCGTAACCGAACGATGTATAAAGACTATCTTCAAGGTGGTTAGCCGAAACTAGCCGATTTGAACTTATAAGCTTAATATTCATCTTCATAAACACTTAAGACTTTAACCTTGAGTCACAATCATATGATCAAATAAGTCGATAGTGTTTTTAGAGATTCGATCAAATGCTAAATATCTCATAGAAATAACTTTATTGCATTTGAAAAATGTCGACATGGTTAGTAGATGTACAAAGTACAAATACCATAGCCATTCGTGAGTCAGGTCAGTCACAGTACGTGTATCAGTTTGTATAATATTAAGCACAATCAAGTTCCGGAGTTCACAGAACTATTTAGGTATGTGTACCGGTATGTGTACCTTAAGATTATAACCGCTTCCGGAGTCCACATAACTATTTTGGTACATGTACCAGTATGGATACACAAACCGAGATCTGGAATACAGAACTTTTTTGGTATGTATACCCGTATATAGATACCAAACCGGTTCTGTGACCACGGTTCCTTTTCGGTTTGCATACGGGTATGCGTACCGATCCGGTTCACGAGTTAACAGATTTCTACAGGATGTGCATAAGGATATGCATACCAAAAATCTGCTTGTCGACATATAACTACTCCTCTACGTGTACGAGTATATGTAATACGACTTAAGACTTATAACAGTTTTCCCAGTTTGTAAGACTGATAACACTGTCTTATATACGAATCTACAATAGCTCTATATTTCTGTCTAAATCGATTCAAAACATTCTCGAATAACATCAATGACACGCATCACTGTTCCAGGCTATTTTCGAATGATGAAACTTGAATCATGATTTTGATTTCGAACAATAAATTGTTCTTAACCGAAATTCATCAAGTATGAATAAATGTTCATTAAGCTTAGTTATTACATTTCGATAGCTAATTACCAAAATAAACTTGACTCGAAATTCTTGTATACGCATGATAGTCTAATTAGTTATGCGACATCGTCTCGTAGATAGAAAGATGAATATAACTTGAGAAATAGGTGGTTCAGTCTTCACTTACCTTTTGTTGAAGAAGTTCTCCAAAAGCTTCGGTTAATCTCCGCCTTCAAACTGTATAATGCAATGATGACTGCCGCGATCTCCGTTTCTCAACTACTCTTCTATCCTAATCCGAGATAACTAATTGTAGACTAGAAATCAAGATATAGTTTTGAAAACTAAATTTAACAACAAGCTTGAGATAACAACACTTGTGAGTTCGACCGAGCAATGCTCTAACACTTAAGTCTAGCATTCTTCCATTCAACAATAATTTTCTTCAGCCTCTTCAGTTTATTCACCAACACCATTATATGATTTCCACTCATTGGTTCCATCCAAGACTGTCACACAATACATATAAAATCATGTTCCTCCACCCAAAACCTACATAATCTATAAGGAGAAGGACCATGGTATCTTCCTTCAAACACACTCACAATCCCCTGGTTGTGATCAGAGATCCTAGACAGCAAGAACTCATCATTAGAATCATTGAACATTTTTAACCACTCCAAGTTGATAAAAATTCTATAGATCTTTGGAGTTGTCATATTCTCACCCCATTGCTTAATTATTTCTCAATATAAAGAAATTACCGTTATATCTCAAATCAAAAATATGAGCCTCTTGGGTACACTCCCAAAACTCCTGATAATGTGAAGGACCAACTTCAGCACCACCCATTCTATCACCACTAACTAATAAAAAATTAAAATCACCCATCAAAATTCAGGATCTATTATTATAGCTAGCAAAAGCTTTTATTTCATTCCATCGATGTCTTCTTTGAAAACTATCACTAGCATACACAAAAGTAGCAACAAAAGCTTTATTCTTATAAGTCATCATGTCTACAAAATAGCTTGAGAAAAACAATGGAGAACCTAACCTTCATGATATCAGGGTCCCATCTCACTCAAATCCTACAAGACCCATCGATAAAATAATTATCTACAAATTTCCAAGAAGAGCAAATATCATTCATAATTCTACTCTTATTATTATCTTGCACATCAGCTTCTACAATTATCACTGTCACCAATTTATTAACCATAATGAGCTTACAAATCTCAATTTGTTTTATAGGGTCATTTAACCCCCTTTATAGTCCAACAACCTAACTTAATCATATTAACCATTTGATGGGTTTGATTTCTTTACCTTGACAGATTTCTTATCTGCTCCCTTCACACTCAAATTAGGCTTCCACCGAATAAGGTTTCCAGGCAGAAAATGACTTTAACTCCACAGACTCATTACACGTTCGACCTTCATCCAAAATTTCCACCGGATGCAGCACAAAACCAACACCCTCACTAAATATAGGATTACTCACTCTATTTCATTTATACCACCTAAAGGAATCACCACTTCCATACTCTTGACTTCATTTTCCTTCCCCACGCTTGTGCTTATTGGAACTAAATTAGTACCCCAAGTACCTATTTCAACATCCATCTTGTCACCAATTTCTCCCTCAGCTAATTACTGAAATTTATTCTTAATAATAATGGGAATCCCCACCACACTACCTGAGTCACTACCAGACGAACCATCAACTTTCTCGCCACCAACTCCCATCAGTCTTAGTAAAATGCTTATGCATTCCCCTCTTCGAATTATTTATTATCAAACCTTCAGGTTCATAAACTTTCTTCCCCTTCTCCAAACTAGCTTCCAAGATCAGTTTTTATGCAGCAGTAATGGCAGCAACATTGCATACTTATCTTGATTATGATATATATATGTTGCATAATGCGAACACCTTGGGGCTTCCAACTATACTCCACATGTACCTTAGTCCCCACTTTATCTAGCACAATATGTATATGAGTGAGAAAAAATGATTTCATAACAATCTCCACACATATTCTAGCATAATTCATTCTAGACCAAGTAGCAACATGTTTATATAACATCACGAGCACACAAATGGAACTAACAAGCTTTCCCAATCCTCTAGCATCCCACAAATGAAGAGGTGTTTCCATTAGTTTCAACCAAACATGAATGATCTTAAGCTCAGCTAGTTCTTGCTCAATCAACAAAGTCCAAGGTCTTACAAAAAATAAACAATGAAAAAACAACTATGCTCCAAAGCATGAGACCTATCCTTGACCGAAGCAACTCAAAAACAAAAATAGTATCCCCACAGAGAGTCATTTTGATTTCTGTTTTCAGCTTCCAGATTCTCTGCACAGTGTTCTTTGCTATTAAAAATGAAAATCTCTTACCAACTGTTGATGGTGGTTTTTAGTTCAGGGTCAAAATTGTAAAATCCTGTATTTAATGCGCTGACATCCTGCAAAGGAATAAATGCCATTTAAAAGTAATGAGTGTCTAGACCTCTTTACTTACATATGTATTGAGCAACTCAACATATTTATGAAGTTTATTCAGAATGGTGCGTGAAGCAATACCCCTAATATTCTGTAAAATTTAACCTATTGCATTATTCACTAATGCATGGCCTGCCTAGTATTTTACTATGCTATGTTCCCAGCCGAACTCTCAATGTTGGCATGACATGACGATTAATGTTCACTCGCAACGGAGTAACATAAATCTCCCGAAGTGTCAGTAGTGAGACCTGCATGAAAACACTCACATGGGATACACCACCCTCTGACAAAGAGATCAGCGTGTTCACGTACCTTTTAGTTAAAAGCTAGCGCGATCGAACACGTTTAAATTCCTTAAGGGAAATCTAGACTATCCATATCAGTCTTAAGAAATGAACACGGCCACATGATTTGGCCACGCAATTCAATAGGCCTAGCCTACTCCTGGCGGAATTAGGCAATCATCACGATGACCACCGGCGGGCCCACTAACGCCCTTTCATCTAGTACATATGCAGCGCTTCGAACGATTATCCCTAATGTAGGTGATCGCGTTATTGACAAAACAAGCTCAAACGAGCTAACACTGGCAAAAACAGTCTCAAAACCCATCGCATCCGTCCAACTTAGCCGGCCTAGTTGGACGGCGTAGATCGCATCTCGACAATCAAAGAGAAGTGCTGGCATGTTCATCGGCGGCCCAACTTCTCCCTTGGTCGATCGACCTGCCCACGGCAAGTCCAGAGAATGTCAAAAAGTTTGCTCAAACTAGAGCGAACGCGCCATTCCAAAACCCTAATATGGGTTGCGGCATGATTCAACTAATGCAAATCAATACTGACCACCCATTTTCGCCAGCCGAATTGAGTGGCTTAGATCTAATTTTAGATGGCCCAGGAGATGTCAGCGTGCTCACAAGTGACCCATCTTTGCACATGGCCGATCGACCTGTTCAAATCAACGCCCATCGCTTTGATTCGATTAGCCAAAATAGGGTTGGACGTATGGTTTCTAAACCCTAAATTGCGTCAACGAAAATATATAATTGCCGCAAATCATCTCGTCCATCCAACTTCGCTAGCCTAGTTGGATGGTGTAGATTTATTTTCAGAAAACCAACAGGGTAGCATTGTGATCACCGACCACCCCTCCTTCACAGGCAGCGATCGACCAAGCAATAGCTCGTCCCTAGAGGTACCAAACGATCACCCAAAGGTGGTCGGTCATGCTACCTTTTTAAGTCTCTCAATTTGCGACTGATTCAATCGAGCTCTAAAACAATGATGCTTCTTGCACATCAATTATTTTCAGCTGCTTGTTTAAAAGCGATGCTTCATACACATCGATTATAAGCAATGTTTTATAAATATTGGTTTCACAAATAATTTATTATTTGACCTAAAAGCAATGTGTGCTGCTTTCAGCGACGAGTCTCAATACTCGACCCACTTACTCGAGACATCAAACATGTCACAAACTGGGGGATGCTCACTGGGGTATTGGTCTGGCGGTTTACAGCGTGCGGTGTGCAACACGCCCATTACGAGAACGTGTCAGGAAAGAACATATAGTTAACAAAAATGAGATAGTGGGTGAAAGCGTGACCAGTTTCCCCTCATAGTGGAAGCGTGGTGATCACCACTTTTTACACAACTCCACTTCTCCACTGCCTAATCACCTCCACTTCCTACGAGATTAGGGTGTGCTCGAACATGACTTGTATAAATAGGATATCAACCTATTTCGACAACACGAACACAAGTGTTATCAACAAAGGTAACCAGAAACCATTTTTCTGATACAAGTCATAAAACAACTACACCTTCATAATTCAACATCCTAATCTCTAACACCTTCTTCGCTTCCCTCCCTAAGATCAACCCTTCTCCTTCACTTTGTGACCGAATTGAATCTGAACGGCCATTTCTTGGTTTAGTCCAGAGTCTTACAGATTGATCTCTCGAATCTAAAAGTACTCCCGTGCAGTGCATTTGTTTAGGGTCTGAATTCGTTTCTCATCAACTTTACCAAAAATAGCAGAATCAGTTTTTACCCTAAAACACCAACATAACAACCTACCACCAAATCTTCACATCTACGCACATCCTCTTCAACATCCCCATAAGAAAACATCATCAGCTTTTCCGCCTCTACCATATAAGGAGCTTCAAACAACAAATATTCATAAATAACCTCATTCTCCCTTGAAGTCACCTCGCCTACCTTCCTTTCCAAAACTAGAAGAAACCTTATCTCCCACCTCCATACGAGAACCCAGATCCAAATTCAAATAGATAACGGATCGAAATCACTGAAAAGGGAAAAGAAAGAGAAAAATGAAACTAGAAAAGCTAACGAACACCAATCGTTGATCCCCCAGCCAAGCCGAAAATTTCAAAATCGACGAAGAAATCACCAACAGATTGAAGAACTACACCTCTACTAAATTCATAACATCGCAAGAAAATCGCCTCTACCTAGAGATACGTACCTAGAGATATTCTTGTCTTTCCCTCGGACATGCATAAGTTACCAACAGTTAACAAAGGTGGGTTACTATTAGCTTAATTTATGGCCAATTACAAAATGATCATAGTTTTTGTAATTCGTTCACAAAATTGTCATACTTTTGTAATTTTTTTACAAATTGGTCACACTTCCATCCGATTTAACACCTTTGAATAAAACGGCGTTAACTTTTCCCGAAATATCTTCCCCAAAATAATCTCCTCATTTAACTATAATTGATTGTGGTGGTGGTGATGAAGCGGTGGTGGTGGTGGTGGTGGAGCCTTAAGAATCTTCGCTAAACTCCGGAGGGTAAGCGATGAACCCTTTGGATGAATGCGGCGTAACGATCCTGAACGCGATGTAACTATATGTAAGTGGCGGCACCACCACCTACAAAAAAAATTATAATAAAGGAAAAATTTGAAATTATGTATGGAGGGATAAATAAAAGGAATGCATATGTAATTCCATTAACAAATTTAACTGTGAGTCACCACTTAACTCTCTACTTAACGGAAATATAACCATTTTGTTAATAGTTTGTAGGATCTTAGGGGTGTTTTGCAGATTTTCCTTTAATTTACTACTAGTGGGTCAACAAAACCGGAGGACATTATCTAGGAGATATTAATAACATTATCGATTCAGTGGCTGCTATTTAATCGATGAGGTTTCCAAACTTGGCGCCATTTGGTTACACATCTCCAAAGCACCTTGCAGAAGAACAAACCTTAGATTCAATAAATGACAACTACACCATCTCATTTTTCTAGGGTTTCATTTCTTTCAAATTCATTTATTCATGGATCCGTTAATTTCTCCTCTAGTTGTTTATTGAACTCGAATTTGAAATTTAAAGAACAAAGAAGTTCCCGGATTTGTAAAGCGTCTTTGATTACTAATCCAGAAGATTTTGAAGTTGGACGCTCCGTCGGAAGTTACGGATTCATGAATATCACTAGGTGAAATTCTATACTGATCGAATCTTCGTAACTTTAGTTTCAATATGGTGAAATGTTAAAGAATTTAATGGATGTATATATATTTTTTTGTTTCATATCTAGTTACTCGAAATATAATGCTGGGGCCGAAGATGTTCAGTATTCGTCCAATGATGTGGATAGATTGAGAGTTCAAGATGTGGGAGAAGGTCAAGTGAAGATCAGGTGAACTTTATTTAGACATGAATTATATGTGGAAAATTTTGGCACCAATTGGAAGTTTAAGAAGAATGTCGTAATAATTATTTCGAAATTAACTAGATGGGTAATTGATAACTAGCTAAATCATTCAGATAGCTCTACCTCTTTCCACTGATGCCACTCATGGCAGTTCTAACGCAGGCTTTATGAGGGGAGAATAACTCAGGGTCCATCAAAAGGAACACGTGTTATTTTTAAGGTGTTACCCTTTTCCTCCTGTTTTCCTTACCATATTTTCCTTGGATAGAATGTAGATGTTGTTCTTGTACCATAACATTCAATACTAGTTCTAGATATTATCAACTTTCTTACCTGACCACCTTATGTTTTCGAACCTCTATTGGCAATGGTCAATGGGGTAGGTTCGGAAAAGTATTAGAGGTAGGATTATTCGACAGTTCCAAAAGTTGCAAAGATTGTATCATTGAAAGGTTCATCACGTAATAGTCTTGTTTTCCTGTTCTGATTGATGGATGCTGTACTAAACGTTATGGTTAAAGACACACGAGTTTCATTTTTTGGTTGCTTATAGAGTTTGAACTATTTAATAAGTTACAAACCTGGGAATGGCAAATGAATTTGAGTAACAAGTAAAAACAAGAATACCGTTGCGCTTTACCTCACCCACATATAAAACAAACAAAAATCACGAAGAAAAGGGTGTCTATATTACACTTGGGAATTTCTTTTTCGATTCGGTTGTAAATAGATTTAATAGAACTATGAGAGCCAAAGGTTGTGATGGGGATGGGTTGGTTGAGGTTATGGAAACTAATTGTCATCCAATTTTTGTTGTTTTGTTACACATGAAGGTATATCCTGGGCAACGTGCTGGTGGTACTGAGGCAGATATGATGGCGGCAAATGAGCTAAATGCTCATTTATTTCTACAAGTAAGAATCTAAACAACCAAAGATAGTTTTCCCTTACAAACCCTTTCTAATGTAGTATCTCAACTTTTTGTAGAGTGATCCCAAGGATATCTGTAAGAACATTCAGATACTTTTAGGGGGGTTCGAGACACAAACAGGGGAACAGGTTTATACTATCAACTGTTCTAATCTATATTTTCCAGAATACGTATATTTCCAAGTTGTGTTTGAAGCAGATATCTTCATGGCAGTGGCTTGCTTTCCGTAATGATGGCAAATATAGCGCAGCAGACTATGCCAAAGTTGCAAGTGACAAAATATCAAAGGATAGTCTTTCAGGAGAACAGAATATCTGGAATCCTTTCGAACAGGAACTAAAAATAAAACGTCGAAGGTATTTTGTTCTTCGACTTCTTCAAGGTGTTATGAAGGGTCTATCCTACATGCACGATCATGAAAGACTACACCAGAGTCTTGGACCTGCTTCTATTGTTCTGAAGTATGTTGGTTTGCTCGTAATAAATTACTTGAACGCTATATTTCATCCTTACTTGTGTGAAAATTTGAAATCCCGCACTTTTTAGTTTATTTATGAAGTTCTTAATTACTGCAGCACGATTGTGGAGAAAGACGCAGCTTATCTAGTGCCGCGGCTTCGCGACTTAGCATTTTCAGTTGATTTAAGGTATTTTTCTCTTTCTCCCCTGGTGAAGAATGGCCATGCACTTCACATGTTTTTGAGTTTGGTTCAATGTTTTAAACCTTAAAATGGTTAAGGAAATGGATAATTATCTGTGTGTTGCATTCTTGAGACCCTTTTGTTTGTTATCATCATTCGCATCTAGCCTTAAGAAAAATATACATTTTGTACTTGAATTATCATTTGCGCAAGGAATTCAACCCTAGAAGAAAGTTCTGGAGAACTTTCAGATGGGCTTTGGAGACGTGCATCATCAGCTTCTGCTTTCAGTCCCAAGGAGAAAAGAGCATTTGGAATCGCAGATGACATGTAATGCTCTCAAGTTTATTTATGCCATCAAACAAAGAGTTTAATCCTTTAAGTTCCACGTCTTTAAGGTTCTGCCTTTCTATTTTGTTGCTTTCCACAATCAGCTATGGAGCGGGTCTTCTTTTTGCGTACTTGGCTTTTATTCCATTTTGCGAAACAGGCATCATGGATGCCCTTTCCTTGCAAGTAAGCTGATGAGAGATCTCCAGGACTTGATTCTGCTTTGTTAATAAGCATTACTTTTCAGGAAAATGCTTCTTTTATCTTCCAATATGTGATTGCCTGTGACTCTTTTTTATCACACCTTAATCGATTAAGATTTTGCTTGCAGAGGCTTCTTGAAAACACCTTTCAGCTTGATCTAGAGGCTGCTAGAGAGTAAGCACCCTTATATCCCATGTCTGCAGTCATGCAATAACTCTAATATCTCTTTTGAGGGATTTGTAGAACTTGAGCTGAACATTAGTTTTGACATTTGCAAGTGTTGATAACAATTTATAATATGAAGACTGGTTTTGTTCCCATTTTTTCATTCGCCTGGTTTTCAGGTACTGTCTTGCAGATGACCATCTGTTAGAAGCTGTGAAGTTTCTTGATCTTGATGGCGGTTCTGGTTGGCAATTACTTCAGGTCATACTACAACCTCGCAAATTTATTACAATCATCCAGATTTTCTTCTTGTGATTTTATACTAAATAAACTATTCCATCTATAGTTTGATTTTATACCAACTGCAAAGAGAGACTTCTGAGTCCCCAATTTTATAAGCCATTGCACATCCTGGGTTCTAAATGATAGATTCTTTTATTTCTACTTACAAGATTATTTTCAAGGAATGACTTGGATTCTAAGAGAGCAATTTTGATTTGCATCCTTCATATAATTAAGGTTCCGAAACTAGCTAGTAGTGTTTGTTTCTCTCACATGACTTAGTTCAATGGTCCAGGCAATGCTGAATCCAGACTTTCGTAAGCGACCAGTTGCAGAAGCTGTATTGAACCATCAATTCATGAATGCTGCTGTTTTATAAATTACCAAGGCTAAATCGGAAGGTTTCAGTTCTTATTCATTTCCCAATATTATCAAGCTATTTTTCCTATGTGCCTTTTACTTGTTTTGCTGCTTGTGACAAGTCACTCGAGAGTGAAGGTTTTGCCCCCTTTGTACACCTCACTCACGTAGACCATGTATTCTGAAGTCAGTCGGAATTGGTCGTTGTATAACATTTTGATACTAGAAATGTACAATTCATAGACAAAAAAGAAGAAAGAGGTTGAGATTGAATGAATTGAATGGTCAAAATTCATGCCATACCTACCTTTTATGCCCTAGGCAGAACCATATGAGCTATTCAGATACATGTATGTTAGTCTGTATATTTGAAGTAGGAATAACATGAGTGGCACAGTCAAATTTCTTTTTCCTCATAAATAAAGATATTTTGTTTTACTCATTCCAAACAAACATGAAAAACAAATTGGAAGAACCTTAAACAAGGAAACGTTTACAAGATAACTCAGCAAATTAAACAAACAACGACAAAAATGTATCCTATTTCATACAATGGAGTTTCAATATTGCTCGGAGAAAGAATATCTGCGTAAATGGACTTCCAGTAACCAATGATGTTAGTTGATTAAGGGACGAGCTTAATTCTGATCCCTATACTGGATTTAATTTTAATCAATTGAAACCAACCTTGACGAATTCGCCATACAAAACTTCATCCAACTGTGTGTTGCTTGCAGCCCTTAGGTCCATAATGTTGAGAGCTGCGCCGGACATTCTTTTTGCACAAGTAGCAATAATGGCTTTGGCAAGCCCAGCAAAAGATGTGATTGTTGTTCCCAACCTGTTTTTTACGCTAAGCATTATGAGTTTATTACAATATAACTGCAGATTCTATTATCTAAATACCCATTTCACAAAATGAAACAATTACAAATTCTTAACATAAAAGACAAATCACACTGCGAAGTTATGGTTTAACTTGAGAAACAGGAAGATATGATGCACAGCAGTAAATGTTCGTCGTTAAACTAAACCATTAACATTATTATTGTTTTGTATAAGAAGCAAAGGTTGTTATATGGGGTTTCTGAATAAGTTCCACATACCAACAGTGTTTGCCAATGCCAACTAACTAAGTTTATTTTTTCTAGATAGTTGATCTCTCTCACCTTAGCATTCATTTGACCACAATTGGGGCAATGGTGAGCCTGATCTGCAAAGAGTTCAGCTTGTATCTGACCTAACATCTGCCGGCCATTCATCCGTTCTTGCCACTGTTGAATTTCTTGAAGCTCGAACAGGACACAACCACCATCCCTTCATAGTACAACAGTTTTTATTAGTTCTACATTCGAATATAAAACCTAATTTTCTTTTAAAAAATTAGTTTGAGAAAAAAGGAAAAGAGAAAGCAATACTTGAAATGATCATAACCATCGATAGCATTGTTACAACGATAGCAAAAGTACTGTCCACAATTCGAGCATTCCATCTTGTTACAACCTTCACTTTTGGAGATTGCCATCTTGCAAGTAGGACATTGTTTAGCATCACGATGTATTTCTCGCACACTAAGAAGCTCATTAATCATCTCACGCTCCTTGCGCCTTTGATCGTTGTTGAGTTGAGATGAATTCTGGCGCTCCTGCAAGCACACGACAAAAAACCTCAACAACAAAAAAGTATTACTCGCAGCAAGTTGGATGGTTATCACATATATTCAAGACTTAGATAAGCGCTGAAAAATAAAAAACAATTGGTTTTGAGGTACAATATTCTTAAGTATCAAAAACATTGGCTCATCACTATGACTTCATATTTTACCTGCAAGACCTGAAGTTTCATTTCAGGTGTCATGCATGAAACTCCTACATGACGCCGCTCTCTACATAGGCTGCAGAAGCTAAAAAAGCACTTTGGGCACTGAGCATGGTGATCTTCATCTTCTAAGCAAGCTGTTTCACATCTAGGGCAGTAGACTATATCGGACATTGAATCAAGTGTCTTCTGTAACAATAGTGACTCCCACCTATCAAACTCTTCACCCCCAAGCAGGCGTTTTAACAAACCAGGTGGAACGAGGCCTCCACATTTTGAATCAGGACAGAGTAACTTGTTTATCGTACCTTCCTTTACATGTATTTTTGAATAAGTCTCCATGCACTTCCAACAGAAAAAGTGTTTACATGGCAGTCTTACAAAATCAGTGCCTGGTAAGAAATTACTAGGTATGTCAATCCAAAGCCTGCATGATATATGATTATATTTTACTTGGTCACAAATTAATTGAAATTCTGTTAGCTGGTTTTAGAAAAAATCGATATTCTTATAGGACGTTGGGTGGTTGAGAATAAACAAAATTTTTTTTAGCAATTACTGTTCTGATAAGTAAAAGACCTAAACATTAAAGAAAAAGGGATTGAGAAGCGGCACCTGTATATTCACTAAAACAAATGCAGCATTCATGTAGGTTTTGACGAAAAACTTCATGACATTTATCGTCGTTGTAATTCATCAATGAAGGTATATCAGTATCTGGAGAAACACTCTCAGATAAAGCACGTCTGTCTCCACCAACATCATCTGGATTGTTATAGGGACCGAGAATTACTTCGTCACCAAACCCTAAGTAAGAAAGAGATGAACCCTGTAACCATTCTACCCATTGATATATAACTTCTTGCTTCGATTGATCCGTCCAAATAGTATCCAGCATGTGGCAAAGATTGGAAATCCTCTTGGAATTCAACCATTGAACTGATATGGTAAAATAAGGACAAATGTGGCTTGGGTATGACTTGGGTAGCAAACATGTCAGTACCATCGGAGGAAGATACTGAACTTTAAATGTATAAAAGAACTCATTCGAACTATCAGTTGTGGCCATTGCGTCGCTGGTTTTTCCTCCAAATTTGACCTTCCCACCAGACAAAAGTCTTGTAGCTATTCTAAGTTCATCAGGAAGCTCAATATGTATATTTATCTGCATAAGAGAAAACAACTCTTGCAAAATAAGACTTTCAAACAGGTTTTCTTTGAAGTCTGAACGCATATAATACTGTACGAGCCGGTTGTTTGGCATACCTGAAAAGATCGTAAGCCGTCGTCTCTCTCGAGTACTACTACATTCTCACCATATATGGCCTCCATCGCTAGTATCTGCAAAAGACAACCATGGTCCATGACATGAATAGAAAATGCTTGTTGTACAGTTATTGAAGAAATCTACGGGCTCAAAATTGCACATGAGAATACATAGCATTGGCATTTTCTACACTTGAATTCTATACCGAATTATCTTGTTCTCAAATAACCAAACTAAAACTTGGTCTCTAATAACCAAACTACATAAGAAGTAGTACTAATCCCATCTGGCAATGGAATACCTTCCTATCTTGCCTAAGATACTAGATTACTGTTATCAAGCCGAGAAGGCGAGAACCATGGACAAAAAGTCCAAATAGAATGCACAATTTTTGATGCAGGCATTCCTGAGGAAATTGCTGTGTGTATATCCATATAGTATCCCTGAGTCGAATAGACCTAAAACTAATAAAGGGTGAAGTTTTAAAAATTTTACCTCATCTTCCTGCAACTGTTGATTAATTGTAAGTTGTTCTTCAGACAGTTTAGGTTCTTGGGCAGACAACTGAAGCTGTTCCAAGCGACTAGAGATACAATTTACTTCCTCAAACGAACTAGAACCCTCAATTACCTGCTCTCTATGATCATTCTTTGTTTCTGAAGCAAACCCATCTCCAGATTTCTCACTCTCGATCACATCATGTTCCTCAGCCACCACCTCTTCTTTGTTAAAATCAGAAGTCCCCATATGAGAATTTGGTGTTTCGACAACACGGGCACTTCTATTTCGACCAATCCTCTTTGATTTTCTACGAATAGAAGATGATTTTGAAGAAGTTGAGATGAAATCTGATATAGGTATTGTTGAAAAGTCGATACTTTGTGTTGCCGTTTCTTGATTGGAATGTTGTTGGTGAGCTGGTGTTGTGAAATTTTGATCATCTTCGTTTAAGGGTTTAACAGTCCATTTCTCGTCTCTTAAATCCTGCTTTTGTTTCCCTTTTTGACCTCCTTTCTTCATCATAGCGAGAGTTTGTGCAGAACACCAACTCCACGCCCAAGTCGGTGAAAAAGGTGAAGAAGACGACCAAGACTTGGCGGTGATAAACAGAAACAAAAGAGAATAAAATAACGTTTTCGGTAGAGAGTGGCCGTTACAAAGACATGGCAAGCATTACCACTGCTACTAGCTGCATTAGGCCTATTCCAAAGCACATGGCCAATATCAGATTTTGCCATATATGCATCCATTATGGGTATGCCAAAGTGCCAAATATATATGTCTATATGTCAATTACAACATATCGCATACACGAACGACTTTCCAGCGAGCGATAGAGTGTCCATCACTAGATGATCTAAATATCGCTTGTTGGTCATTCCAGCGCTAGCGATAGTCACTACATCGCTCGCTGACTTGAACATCGTTCATCAGTTCCTCATCCAACGACTACTATTCCCTCCTATAAATACCCATTTTAACTCACACCATCTCAACTTCAAGTTTATTTCAACATGCTTAGTGCTCACATAACCGAAGTGGATTTCACTCGAGAAGAAGATGTTTCACTAATTCGATGTTGGATTTCAGTTACAAGCGATAGAGATTTCAGTTTAGAGACTTCTAAATTATGGGACATTGTGTTTCAAAGGTTTATGACGTTAAGTCACGTAAATTCAAGAAGAACAAATGAGTGTCTTCAAAATCGTTATTGTTTCATCAATAACGATGTGAGAAAGTATCAACAAATTATGCGGATGATAAAATGGGATAATTCTGGGTTGTCAATTGAGGAACTAAAAATTAGAGCTTATACCAAATTTTCCGAAGACAACAGAAGATGGTTTAGTCATGACGAATGTTATGAACTCTACAAGGTTGACGTGCAAGGATTCAATTTTTAAGTATTATGTTATACAATTAAGGTTAATTTTTGAATATTAATCTAAAAGATAGCTTCCATTAATTAAAATAAAAAGATTATATTTGAAATATTTAAACTAAATTACGTCCATAAACTACTCATTTTCTTGGCCATTTCCTTCCTGACCAAAGACCCAATTTCCCGCATTTTCTGGATCAAGAGTGTTGTTCAACATATCAATTAGCTAGCCGGTTTAAGACTCACTTGGTGGTTGAGTCTCATCAGAATCACTATAACCTTGATAAATAATGGGTTCAGGGCGCAGGGGAACATGATACAAATCTTGAAATGCGTGTTGTTGATATGTTGGAGGAGTTTGATGAAATGGTTGAAATGATGATGAGCTTGAGGGAATTTTGGGGAGGGGGGGGGGATGTTTCCATGCCAACATATTCATCACCTTCACATACTACTTGAGTATCTAACACTTCATTTGGAGTAGAACTTTCTGGTACCTCCTGCATAGAACGAACTCTCAAACTTCTTTCACTTCCACGAATTCGCTGACTTGATCGATTAGGACTCATGCCTCTACCACTGGGACTCAAATGAGTCATTCCTCTACTACTCGGACTCATTCCTCTACCACTGGGACTCATACCGCTAACATTGGTACTCATGCCTCTACTACTACCTGCACCATCATGGCCGTAAAATCCTTGACTCATATCAAACATCATGATTTCTCTCAGTTTTGGCAACTCATCCAAGTGGAATCTCTGAAATCCATGTAATAGAGCATGATAATCGTTCAACTGGGTCTGATACTGCTCCGGTGTAGCATTGACTCCCCAGTATGGATAAGTCCGATCAGGTGCACTGGAAACAATTGGATAAGTAACAATCTCTCCAGATGTAGGTTCTGTACATCCCAAAAAAATGGTGGCGTAGTTGACGATGAACCCGCTTGATAAGGATATGCAAATGCGTCGCCCGTATCTAATGGAGGTTAGGAAGGAACAAATTCATTGCCAAGTGGCATCCTACCTAAATCTAGGAAATCCATCCGACCCAAACTTTGCGGTTGCATAGCAATATTGGGTTTGAAAATAGTGTTAAACCAATATAGGTAGTCAGTTTTTTCAATCGACTCCTGGATCATTTCATTAGCTTCTTGCCAATTATGACCTTCCCTTATCAATTTCAAGTAGTCGTCTTCAGAAACCTCTTCACTTGGATAGGGGATGACGGCTATCATTGTTCTTTCTGCAACTGAAGAAGTAGTCTTTCACCATAATACCAAACACCCTTTCCAGAAATAGGGTTGTATAACACGATCCTTTTAAGGCTTAGCTGTACCATTCTCTGATTTTGTTCTTCTTCGAACTCAGGGATTGCTTCATACGGCATGGAGACAAGGTTAAGGCTTGTTCTACATAATTTTTGGTTCTTACCTCCAACACTCCCAAAAAGCATTAAAACTATCTTTGACACACGTTGAGCAATTACCGAGGGATATGTAAAAATCTGATAAAATTGGAGACCCCCAATCATATCTTGGTGCTTGCTCTAAATATTCTAATGCTTCGAGAAAACATTTGGAAATAGACATTGGCCTAGTGTCCACAACACAAACATACGTTCGAGCTCCTCATAATGCGTAGGGAACAAATATTCATTGTTTCCTAACCTGTTCTCATTCATTTTCCTAGCACAACGTTGCAAAAAACTTTTCAACCCAACCACTTTTAATCCATTTACTTTTATTTGTCTATATATATATCATTTCGTTCTACATCAGTTGAGTATGAAGGAAGTCTTTGTTTCCATCTATCTTCTGATAACCATTTTAGTCTGTTAAATGGAAGTAAGTTTCCAGCACATGAAATTCCCGTTAACATGTACAAATCTATCGGTGTAACTCCTTTTTAACATCATATCCATATGTTGATGGTGGTTTTTAGTTTAGGGCGAAAACTGTAAAAGTCTGTCTACCTGACCCGGTAGGCCTGTCAATTTTGTCCGATATCCGGTATCTGTTTCCGAGTATTCGAGATCCTATAAGATTTTATCCGTTTTATCGGATATCGGATATCAGATCGGATATTTTATCGGATATTTCTTCCTTAACATATCGGAAACGGATTAGACCCCATCCGAAATGTTAATATCCGATATCCGATAGTATAGGAACTTATTTATAATTTATCCTAATTTCGAGTCTAGTATCGGATATTATCGGATATTGTCGGATAAATATCCCATAAGTGTCAATTATGAAAATGTTTTACAAGGGTTTTTAAGCATTTTTGTTATAACCGGATACTATCGGATATTTATCGGATATCCGACAGCTTAGCCTATCGGAATCGATATCTGATTTTGATATCCTATAGGATATTATCGGATATCGGATTTCTAAATATCCGACGGATATTCTTCCATTGACAGGCCTATGACCCGGCATCAGAAGTAGTAGACCTTGATATGTCTGTATTCCTCAAGAAATTTGAATAATATATCAAAGTATGATGAGTGCATATGCCTCTCTTCATATTGTATTGAAACTCGAGCTCCTAGATGAATTGTTCACTAGTATAGAGCCTAATGAGTATTTAAGCTCCTAGCTGCATTGTTCATAAATGCCGGAGCCTGTTGAGTATCTATCCTATGCTATGTTCCCCTGCTGAACTCTTAATATTGACATGATATGGAAATTAATGTTTACTCGCAGCTGGGTAGCATGAGTTTCCGGAAATGTCAACATTAAGATGCGCATGAAGGTACTCAATCAGAAGCACGTTGCGCTGCTCTCCAAGATAAAAAAATTAGTGATTTCGTATCAACATACAAAATTCACCAAAATTGATTAATTTTGTGTCAACTCGCAAAATTTAATTTTTAACCCAATTTTATCAATTTACAAAAATTAGGTTTTTTGCGGCCTGCGTAATATCTCGATCGCTATTGGTCGAGACTAAACCTAGGCAAACTAGGAATCCATCATGGAACTAGTGGTAGAAGAATCCTACTAAAATTTGGAAAACAAGGAATAAATGGAAATTGCGATGAATGAAGGTAGCGGCAAAAGGAGCACGGCCACGCCACTTGGCCGACCGATTTTCCCTAGTTTGCGCCGCCTATCACCAACCGGCCATGTCCCATGTTGTTGTCCGCCAGTCCCACTTTCCCATCGACCAATCAAATTGCTCCAAAGCCGCAGCCTACACTTTTAATTAAAGATGGTTGTCTGTCAGGCCCTCTTTCCCATCGACCAATCAGATCGATCTAAAGCTATAAGCTACACTTTAATTAAAGATGGTTGTTCGTCGGCCCCTCTTTACCATCGACCAATAAAATCGCTTCTAAGATTTAAGCTCCATGATATCTACCTGTTAGAGTACTGCTCGGTCGAACTCGCGTGCGTTGCTATCTCAAGCATGTTTGTCAATGTTAGTGATCAAAACTATAAATCTTGATTTCTAGCCTATTTATAGATGTCTTGGACTAAGACATAGTTTGTGTAGTTGATCTTAGACTTCAAGACGCTTATCACTTGAAGACGAAGAACTACTAAGGAGAGCTTGTGGAACTTCATCGACAAAAGGTATGTGGAGACTTAAACTCATCTATCACTTGGAAAGTCTATTTCTACTATATCTCATATATTGAGACATAAATCGTGTTACGATATAGTTTTCTCTATACACATTTGAGATTTCGAGCTGAGTATACCTCGCTTACATATTTCTCGAAATATGTGTTGGTAAGCTTTCTCTTCGACCAAGTTCATCTTATATCATGAGAAAATTGCCGAGTAACATCTTACATGGTTTGTGTGATGTAATCATTTGGTGTAAGACTTGAAATGTTTCGATAATGATTATTTCAATATCTTGAAAATTGTTTCGATGCTAATAGTGTGTGAAAACGGATATTGTCATTATAGAAGAATTTTCAATGACGGAAATAAAGAGTTTAGAATCCTGTAACCATCTTTGGGTATAAGCATAGTGCGTTCGCACATTAGTGTATAAGTCCAAAACCGGGAGCCTAAAGTATGCATACTTGTGTGTATACAAAAAGGTTGTGGGAGACTGGATAAGTATGCGTACCCGTACGCATACTGACGGAAGTTCACGTACGTGAATTTCTGCTGAGTTTGAAAACCAAAACCAAACTCATCCGGGTACCTGAAGTACGCGTACCCGTACGCCTACTGGTGGAAAGTTCACGTCCGTGAATTTCTGCTGAGTTTGAAAACTAAAACAAACCCAAATCCGGTTACTTAAGTACGCATACCCGTACGCATATTTAAGTAGGTTACTTTCTAAAATCGGTTGTACATGAACCTAAAACATTTATCAATAAGGAGTGCAATCTTTCCAAACCATGGCTATAGTGTTCATGTATCGATTCGAGTGAATCAAACCGATTTTGCTTCAATTGTGTACTTGTATAAATCCATGAGAATATAACAATTGAACAACTCTTTAACTAGTTTCAGTTGAGTCATTTGAACTAGTTATGGTTAAGATAAGGTTGATACTAGAGTAATCATATGGCTAACCTTGGTTAACTATTTGTGAACCAACATGGTGTACACGTTTGGGTACGGTTACATAAACCTAAATGAGGGTACATTTCATATGTGTGTAACAAGCTAAGTTCGATCTAATGGTTGAAAGATATTGGCTTGGTTGAATCAGGTTTTTCATCTAACGGTGAATATTGAATGCTTTGTTACCAAGGTTACTTGGATTGCAAACCCTGATTTGAAAATTATATAAAGGAGAACTCTAGCAACTGGGAAACCTAATACCCACACCTCCTGTGTGCTACTAGTTGCATAACTAGAGTCGATTCTCCTTTAACCTTAGGTTTCTTCTCGAGACCCTGTAGGTTAACGACTTGAAGACTTCATTGGGATTGTGAAGCCAGACCCAACTATTCTCTTTGTAGTTGTGTGATCTGATCTTGTTGTTTCTATCGTGATTGAGTGCAATTGTAAAATTGTCTTGAGATTTATATCTCCGATAGGCAAGATAGAAAAGTAATCACAAACACCTTCGTCTCATCGTTTGTGATTCCACAATAACTTGTTTCGCTAGTCGATTAAGTTTATTGTGAGGTGATTGATAATACTAGGTTGTTCTTCGGGAATATAAGTCTGGTTTATCAGTTGGTTCTTGTTCACCTTGATTTATCAAAAGACGGAACAAAAACTCTTGGGTATTTCTGTGGGAGACAGATTTATTCAATCCTATAGACTTTTCTGTGTGAGACAGGTTTGTTTATCAAGTCTTCGACTTTGGGTCGTAGCAACTCTTAGTTGTGGGTGAGATCAACTAAGGGAATCAAGTGCGTAGTATCCTGTTGGGATCAGAGACGTAAGGAGCGCAACTGTACCTTGAATCAATGTGAGATTGATTAGGGTTCAACTACAGTCCAGTCTGAAGTTAATTGGTAGTAGTCTTGTGTCTGTAGCGGCTTAATACAGTGTGGTGTTCAATCTGGACTAGGTCCCGGGATTTTTTTGCATCTGCGGTTTCCTCGTTAACAAAATTCTGGTGTCTGTGTTATTTCTTTTCCGCATTATGTTTTGTTATATAATTGAAATATCACAGGTTGTGCGTTAAGATCAATCAATTAGAATATCCAACCTTGGGTTGTTGATTTACATTGATTGACACTTGAACATTGGTCTTTGGTAACGTTCAAGTAATTCCTCTTATATTCAATCGGGCTCGCAGATTTATATTTGCTGATTGTGGATTGAATTAAGAGTTAGAGATATTAAACTCTTTGATATACTTCATTCTAGATTGAGTCTCACTGTCTAGTTGATTCTCTATAAAGTGTATTGGAGTAAGTCATCTCAGATTGCCAAATGAATTGTTGGGTATGGTTGTTAGACCCCGCATTTTCAATTGGTATCAGAGCAGGCAAACACATTAAAGACCTTACAAGTATGTGTTTGTAGCGACTTGATATGGACATAGGTGGTATCTCTATAAACGTACCACCAGTCTTTGATGGCTAAAATTACTTGTGGTGGAAAATTGCTATGCGTGCCTTTCTTCAAGCGCGTGATTTTCAATCATGGGTTTATATAGTTAATGGCAATGATGCTCCGTTGCGGCAGTAGGGAATGAAACCGTTCCTAAGGATATTGGTGCATATGATGCTGCTGAGATACTTGCTGCAAAGCAAAACTCCGACGGTTTGAATGCCATCATACATGCCATTACCCTAGATCTTCAGCACCATGTGACTACATGCACTCGGTCTAAAGATGCTTGGGATATCTTAGAAACCATATTCGATGGAAATACCAGTGAAAAGGAAGCCAGGCTTCAAAACCTAAATTCCGATTGGGAAAACCTTCGTATGGCAGATGAAGATTCATTTGATGAGTTTAATCACAAAGTGTCTGAAATTGTTAATGCATCTTTTGCATTGGGTAAGACTATTCCTGTAAAGGACATTGTGATGAAAATTCTCAGATCGTTGCCATCCAGATACGATTCTAAGAAGCATGCCATCATTGAAGGAAATAACCTTGATGCTCTCTCCAGAAATACGTTGGTTGGGAAGCTAAAGATCTTTGATCATGAGCATACATCCAAAATTAGAAAGGACGTTACCTTCAAAACACAAAGGAACACTAAATTACTTGACAAAAGTAAAAGTGTTTGTGTCTCTGGGGATTCTGAGACTGATTCATCAGATGAATATCTTGACAAATCAGTCTCTATAATCACAAGACAGTTTAGGGATATTTTATCGAAGAGAAGTAAACGGTTTTCCAGAGACAAACCTAGGTCGTCAGTTAAACCTCATAATCGCATTCCTCCTAAAAACAGGGATGTTGACGAGGCTGATGACGAGGATATGCTACAATGCTTTAAGTGTAAAGGTTTTGGTCATTTTGCGAGTGAGTGTTCGAACCGTAGAAAATACATTGGAAACAAAGGTCTTGCTGCAACCCTCGATGAAATGTCTGATCACTATGATTCCAACGAAGACGAAAAATCAAGTGTTGCACTTCTTCGTGAAGATATTGATTTTGATAATTGTAGCAATACATACATCAATCTTGATATCCTTCCAGAAGAAGACTCAACCAATCTGGAAGAAGAAATTAACCTTTCTGTTGGAAACTCTATGTTTGATTTTTCAGGTTCCACTCTGTGCCTAGCAGCTTGCACATCTCGGGCGTCTGAATCATCTTATCCAGTGACATGTTCTTTTTGTTCACTCAAGGGTCATGAACTTTCAAAGTGTTTCAAGTACAAACACAATATGAGACATGTCAAGAGACTTCAAAGAAGAGCAAATCGCCTAGCAAACAAGCTCAAACTTGTTCAAAAAACTGCTGAGGTATGTAAGATTTTACCCTCTTCAAATAAGTTGGTTTCCAAAGATAGGTCAAGACCACTAGAGAAACGTGTATGGTCTAAAAAATTTGATAGACAGGGTTCTATGAATTCCTTTCAAAAATGGGATGGACAAATTGTTGTTCACCACAACACAACTTGATTGTGTTGTTTCGTGCATCTTGTCCCATGTGCCTGATCAAAAAGAGACAAGATTGTGCACACCTCAGGCTTTAAGAAAAGAAAAGTAGTTTTTCTTTTTAGTTTGTTTTCGCTTTGGTTTACAAATTTGGATTTGTCCTTTTCAATTGATATTGGAAGATGATTTCCCTGTGTATTCAATAAAATAGGGTTATTCTCGATAATTCTACTCTCTCTAGGCTTGTGAATTGTGCGTACATGAACCTGTGCTGTTTAAGGTTCCGTGACCCTACATCTTTTTCCTTCTCTGAAACTCTTTTCATCTTAAGACTGCCTGTTGAGTTTATATTGTGATTTCCTCTCACAAACCCATACACGTATGGAGAATCCAAGCATCATGTGTTCTGATGGAAAAGATGTTTATATGATTGTTAAGCCATCAATCATGAAGGAAAAAGAAAAATCTACGTTACCTCCAACTTTGAAGAGAAAATAAGGAATGTGAGGAAGCTAAGAGTTGTTCCTTCAAATTCTCAGAAGTTTTCTGATGTTCTTGAAGAGTTGAAGGAAGCAAGGAAGGAGATTCAACAAATAAAGGCTTTTGTTATGAGAACTCTCGAAATTAAGAAGGCCCTGGTTCGACATCATCATCCTACAAGGTTTGTTGGAATTTACTCCTTTCTCCATGAACCTTATGTTCCCACGGATATTAACAACAAGGAGTTCGAGGACGATAAAGAATTCTTCAGAGGTCTCAATGTCTAGTAAATCTTCTTTTTTATGTCTAGTAACTAGGGTTGGAATAGCCATTATTGTGACTACACATAGCTATGTCCAACGATTTTCATCTTCAATGTTTTTAGATTTATTTATTTAAATTCTAAGTTATTTGGAAGATGATTTTTACAATTTTAATCTTTATGATTCTATATATTGCAAATTGTTACGGGATATGTTGTTTACGTCCGTGAACTTGTGACTGTCCCATACTTGTTCAAAAGTTATCTCTATTATGTCGGTATGAAAGTATTGATAGAAGATAGAATGAACTTTTGACATTACAAAAGTTAAAGCCTTTTATGTCATTGTTTTGATGGAAGAAAGGATAAAACTTTTTCTTACAAGGATTAAGTCTATTGTATGTCATTGTGCAAATAGTGATGGAAAATAGAATGAATCCTTGTTTATTCCGCAGTATTGGTCAATCTCCGATCCACATTTTTGTGCATATACTGTGTTGCTCCATAAGTTTTCTTATGTTTGAGCATGACCAATTGAATTGATCATTCTCTTGTGGTCAGTTTAGTTGTTGCTCCGTAAGTTCTCTATGACGAGCATGACCAATTGAATTGATCATTTTCTTGTGGTTAATTTAGTTGTGCATTTCGATTGAATTAATCATGGGTTTTCTTGTGGTTAATTTAGTTGTGCATTTCGATTGGATTAATCATGGATTGTGGTTAATTCAATTGAATACTTTGGATTCAAATTCAGGTTCTCATGTAATTTGGTTATGTCCAGAGAAATCCTTCTTTTCTTGTGAAACTAAGGTCGCCTTTTTTCTTTCGGGAATGACATTTTATGGGGGAGAGTTCTTTTTGAACTTGTGCTTAATTGCCAAATCTTTGTCGGGAGTGCGACTGTGGAATATTGTAGGGGTTATCTTGTATCTTTATAAACTCCTTGATGAATGCATTTAGCTTCGGCTTTATGATGACATCTAAATAAGTTGATATGGTATTCTCTTTTGGTCATGAAGTATTTCTATGAAAATTTCATGAGGATCCCACTAGTTTTCGTACCTTTGCCAATTTATATTGACAAAAAGGGGGAGAATTAATGTGTAGTGTGATACTACAAATACATATGGTTTACGAATCATTATGTAAGGGGGAGTGGTTTTCATGTCGAGATGAAGTACTGACTAAGGGGGAGTGATACATATCACCATAGTATTGTTATCAAAGTTGTGATACAATTGAACTTTGATGTTGTGTAATAATACTATGACATTGTATAATAATGATTGAGAGCATTTGTTTTCTCATTGTTATCGCTACGGATCTTCAACAACTATGATGTTGAACTTACAACCTTTAGGATCATGGAGTACTTGGAAGTGACGAAGATTTCGAGTCGCGTTGAAGATGCCAAGGAGATCAAGCATTTGGATGAGAAGCTACAATTTTTATTTATTTTGTAATCCATATGTACTAATAGTTTTGTCACTAAAATTGACAAAGGGAGAGATTGTTAAAGCACTGCTCGGTCGAACTCGCATGCGTTGCTATCTCAAGCATGTTTGTCAATGTTAGTGATCAAAACTATAAGTCTTGATTTCTAGCCTATTTATAAATGTCTTGGACTAGGACATAGTTTGTGTAGTTGAGCTTAGACTTCACGACACTTATCACTTGAAGACGAAGAACTACTAAGGAGAGCTTGTGGAACTTCATCGACAAAAGGTATGTGGAGACTTAAACTCATCTATCACTTGGAAATTCTATTTCTACTCTATCTCCTATATTGAGACATAAGTCGTGTTACGATATAGTTTTCTCTATACACATTTGAGATTTCGAGCTGAGTATACCTCGCAACACATATTTCTCGAAATATGTGTTGGTAAGCTTTCGCTTCGACCAAGTTCATCTTATAGCATGATAAAATTGCCGAGTAACATATTACATGGTTTGTGTGATACAATCATTTGGTGTAAGACTTGGAATGTTTCGATAATGATTATTTCAATATCTTGAAAATTGTTTTGATGCTAATAGTGTGTGAAAACGGCTATTGTCATTATAAAAGAATGTTTCAATGACTGAAATAAAGAGTTTAGAATCCTATAACCATCTTTGGATATAAGCATAGTGTGTTCGCACATTAGTGTATAAGTCCAAAACTAGGAGCCTAAAGTATTGTGTGTATACAAAAAGGTTGTAGAAGACTGGGTAAGTATGCGTACCCGTACGCATACTGACGGAAAGTTCACGTCCGTGAATTTCTACTGCGTTTGAAAATTAAAACAAACTCAAATCCGGTTACTTAAGTACGCATACCCGTACGCATACTTACGTAGGTTACTTTCTAAAATCAGTCGTACATGAACCTAAAACATTTATCAATAAGGAATGCAATCTTCGCAAACCGTGGCTATAATGTTCATGTATCGATTCAAGTGAATCAAAATGATTTTGCTTCAATTATATTCTTGTATAAATCCATGAGAATATAACAATTGAACAACTCTTTAACTAGTTTCATTTGAGTCATTTGAACTAGTTACCGTTAAGATGAATAATGCTGATATGAGATTAATCATATGGCTAACCTCGGTTAAGTATTTGTGAACCAACATGGTGTACACGTTTGGGTACGGTTACATAAACCTAAATGTGGGTACATTTCATTTGTGTGTAACAAGCTAAGTTCGATCTAACGGTTGAAAGATATTAGCTTGGGGGGTGGTGTTTCGTGACTCTCATGATCTGGTCAAAGGGTGTCTAGCTCAGAACCTGGGGGTTAAAAATTATGTGTACGCCGAGATTTGGGGAGAAATTTATGCGTTCCGTTTAGCCTGCAAAAGAGAATACGAAGGCTTTGGCTGGAGTGTGACTCTATTTTTGTTTTACAAGCGATAAAGAATCCTGATTTAGTCCCTTGGAGGCTTTCTACACACTGGAATAACTGTTTGAAATTCGCTTCATCAATTCAGTTGGTTTGTACTCATATGTATCGTGAAGGCAACTCAGTGGCAGATCTTTTGGCTAAGCACGAGGCCATGGTTGAGTCTGGTGGAGTGAACCTCTAGATTTCGTTAGACGGAAGGCCCTCATTGATAACTCTATTTTACCGTTGTATCGTTTTCGTAATATATAATTGTTAAATTGTTTTTTTTTCTTGTTTTTTCTTCTCCTTGTCTTGTTGGAGGTAAGGTCTATCCCCCTCTTTCTTTTTTCTTGATTTTAATAAATTTCGCTACCCAGTGTGCCTTTTCCATGGGTAGTTTCCTTTTTTTTTAAGAAAGAAAGATATTAGCTTGGTTGAATCAGGTTTTTCATCTAACAGTGAAAATTGAATGCTTTGTTACCAAGGTAACTTGGATTGTAAATCCTGATTTGAAAACCATATAAATGAGAACTCTAGCAACTGGGAAACCTAATCCCCATACCTCATGTGTGCGACTAGTTGCATAACTAGAGTCGATTCTCCTTTAACCTTAGGTTTCTTCTCGAGACCTTGTAGGTTAACGACTTGAAGACTTCATTGGTATTGTGAAGCCAGACCCAACTATTCACTTTGTAGTTGCGTGATCTGATCTTGCTGTTTCTATCGTGATTGAGTGCAATTGTAAAATTGGCTTGAGATTTATATCTCTGATAGGCAAGATAGAAAAGTAATCACAAACACATTTGTCTCATCATTTGTGATTCCACAATAACTTGTTTCGCTAGTCGATTAAGTTTATTGTGAGGTGATGGATAATACTAGGTTGTTCTTCGGGAACATAAGTCTGGTTTATCAACTGGTTCTTGTTCACCTTGATTTATCAAAAGAAGGAACAAAAACTCTTGGGTATTTCTGTGGGAGACAGATTTATTTAATCCTATAGACTTTTCTGTGTGAGACAGATTTGTTTATCAAGTCTTCGACTTTGGGTCATAACAACTCTTAGTTGTGGGTGAGATCCGCTAAGAGAATCAAGTGCGTAGTATCCTGCTGGGATCAGAGACGTAAGGAGCGCAACTGTACCTTGAATCAGTGTGAGATTGATTAGGGTTCAACTACAATCCAGTCCGAAGTTAATTGGTAGTAGGCTAGTGTCTGTAGCGTCTTAATACAATGTGGTGTTCAATCTGGACAAGGTCCCGGGGTTTTTCTGCATTTGCGGTTTCCTCGTTAACAAAATTCCGGTGTCTGTGTTATTTCTTTTCCGCATTATATTTTGTTATATAATTGAAATATCACAGGTTGTGCGTTAAGATCAATCAATTAGAATATCCAACCTTGGGTTGTTGATTTACATTGATTGACACTTGAACATTGGTCTTTGGTACCGTCAAGTAATTCCTCTTTTATTCTACTGGGATCGCAGTTTTCTATTTGCTGATTGCGGATTGAATTAAGAGTTAGAAATATTAAACTCTTTGATATACTTTATTCTAGATTGAGTCTGTCTGTCTAGTTGATTATCTAGAAAGTGTATTGGAGTAAGTCCTCTCAGATTTCCAAACGAATTGTTGGGTGTGGTTGTTAGACCCTCTCATTTTGACTACCTGCTTATAGCCTACATGCTCCGCTCTCACCAATCGAATCGATTTAACTAGGTTGAACGATATCCAAAAGGTCACCCAAGGTTTGCCGAACAGCTGGGAGCAACTCCTAAAGAATATGGATACGAGCTATATGCCAAAAGTTTCATATGTATGTATAGTATGACATACTAAAAAATCACATAAATCGGATTAATGATCTAAAAGATAATCTTAAAAGGCGAGCTAGGTCATGGTTGAAAACTGACAGAATTCCTCATGATTTCTTCCTGAGTTTCTACTGTCGGGCTGTTTCCACCTCCTAAACGATCTTAAAACCTAAATATTCCCGCGCTAGAAGATAGTAAATTTTTTTCTAATTAGAATGGAGGGGTGGATCATCAAAATCGGAGTTCGTATGAGAATTCTACAACAGTTTTAGTGAGGGTCTAACATATGAATTTTCTGATTACGAAATTTCATGAATTAACATAAACTTCCGCAAATCATCACAACCACCCAACTAGGCTAGCTGATTTAATCGGCTTAGATCTAATTCGGGTCGACCAATGAGATTCCATGATGATTACCCGTCATCCCCCTCCTATGAGGACTGACTACCTGCCGCCTAGCTTGCGCGTGATTGGTCGAAATAATTAGGTCTTGCAACTAAGACCCACTCAAAAATTAATGTGTGAGACTTGTTATATTCTTTGTGTAACATGATCCATATTTTCTACAAAAATACTCGAGACATCAAACATTTCACAAACTTGGGGACGTTCATCAGGTATTGGTCTGGCGGTTTACAGTGTGCGGCGTGCAACACGCCCATTACGAGATAGTGTTAAGAAAGGCGGAAAATTAGTGGCAGTAGAGAAGTAGTGGGAGTAAAACCAACCAGTCTTCCCCTCATAGTAGGGACGTGGTTTTTACCATTCTACACGATCTCCACTTCTCCATCACTCAACTAATTCCACTTCCTATGAGATCAGTGTGATTATGACTTGTATAAATAGATTTTCAATCTATTTCTACCGACAAGAGTTCATTAATACAAGTATTCAGAAAACACCAAGAACTTATAGCTCACATTCTGCAAGCGGGTTCTACTTTCTGATACAATTCATAAAACAACCACACTTTCATAGTTCATCATTCTGATCTCAACACCTTCTTTGCTTCCCTCCATAAGATCAACCCTTCTCCTTCATTTTCTGACCGAAGCAAGACTGAAACAACCATTTCTTGGTTTAGGCCAGAATTGTACAGATTGATCTCTCGAATCTAAAGTACTCCTGTGCAGTACATTTTTTTAGGGTTTAGATTCGTTCTCAGAGGCACACCCAATTTACCATTTTCAACAGAATCAGTTTTTACCCTACTACAAATTGGAGACCACAGTGGGAGATTAATCTATCGGTTGCAAAATCAATTTCTCAATTTTTCATTTTCGATTTCCTCAATTTCTCAAGATGGTTGATCTTAGGAATGGTTCAGAAATCCTCAATCCCAATTTTACTTCTCCCAACACCGACAATACCTCACATGTTATTCTTGAATCCGTTCTTTGATTCAAAACCCTTGCCGAGGCTATGGATTCTCAATATTTAACAACTATTCATGATTTGATGAAATCCTGAATGATATTGTCAATCAAGCTATTATTGTCAAGACGCAGGACGAAGTATTTTCACTTTTGAAAGCCCTCACGGATCAATTATTAAAGGAACCAACATGTATTCATTCTGGGGGAAACACTATCAACAATTCATTGCGAATCAATACTAATGGTAGTAGTCCTTCTTCCAAGATTCATATTCCTGGTGAGGAAAATGAAGTCTATACTCACGCTGACCAGAAAGGTAACCACCAACCTAACTTGTCTGCTCATGAAGGTCAAGAGATGTTTCCTCAAACTCAAGAAGAAGATCACATCCTCATCAGAGTCCTTGCGATGAAAAGGCGATTCCATTATATGCATCATTCTTGGAAAATATCTATTCCCATATTGCATCAAAAGCTGCTAAGAGATCCGCTACTGCTTTGCTCAGTCGATCTGAACCATCCCAGAATGAAGAAGCTCGTAAATATGTTCAGGAAAGCAGGCGTCCTTCCAATAAAATATCCAACCTCCAATCAATCACTAGTGAGGGTGGAAAGTGAAAACATCTGGGGAATGACTATCAGCAATCTAAGCGTCCGACTCCCATTTCACACAGGTTAAATGAGACCCCATCATTCCAGGATTTTCCCTTTCCAGTGGAGGAGGTGATTGAACTCTTGGAGGTGTGGATACAAGATGGCGTGATAGACACATTTTTGTGTCTAATTTGTCCTCAATGTCCGTATTTTTGGAACTCTATTTTTGTACTAATATTGTGTTTTTATGTATTTTTAAGAAATAAACATTTTTGGAAAATTCGGCTCGAAAAGTTGATTTTGGCACCCGGAGGACAAGTGTTATTCGGACTCTCGGTTTTGGATAAAGGGTAACCTAATTACTAAGGGGACCCCCAGGTCACCCCCAAGGCATCTGCTATTCGCACCCCAGTTCAGGATAAGGGGTATATCATCTTCAACATTCAAATTCGTTTTTTGGCGGGAAAACCATTTTCACTCCTGACAGAATTTCGATCGTCAAAATGAAGGGGTTATGGGTCGATTCAATGGCTCAAATTTGGTATAGAGATGTGATATAGGTTAAGGAACATATTATGGGTGACATGATCGATCAAATTTGGCTGGAATTTTCGGTATGATTCACACACCCAAAACAGAGCACGTGTACTGTAACACGAGCAAAATTGAAGTTCTTGTGTGCATGGGGGAGTTCTGCTGGCGTTGGAAGAGTGTTGAGGCGTGAATAAGTCGAATGGGAGCGTGCAGGAAGCAAGTTGACGTGAGAAAATTATTTAAATGGCAATTATTCTCTATTTTTGGCAGCGAGGAATAATCGAATCAAAGAGAGTATATACGCAATCAATGGTCGGATTTTTGGCCTCAATTCACTATAAATACACGTACAATTGAAGTGAGAGAGGGTGTCGAGAGTGGGGAGGAAAAGAGAGGAAGCTGCAGAGGAAGAATCACCAATTCTCTCTGCTGCTGCTGCTGTTCGTGATGAAGATGAAGAACACGAAGAACAGACTTGCAAGAACCGTCGTTTATTGACAGTCGTAGTTACAACGCGCGACAAAGACACTTCAGCTTTTTATCGTTACTTTTGTAACGGTTGAACAGCGCCTTTGCAACAGTTATTTCTGTTGCGATTTTTCTGTTCAATTGTTTTACTCCCTTTAATCAACTTTTGAGCTTTATACATGTATTTTGAGATTATGATTAATATGAGGAGCTAAACCCCAACACTGGGGAGATGGAGGAAGCCTTATTTCACACTTGGGTAATTATATTTAATTCTTTTCATGACTTTTGCATTAATTTTAATTGAAATTATGATTTAAATTAATTAGTTGTGATTTGATTTGATGGGTCATGCTTAGTTTAGATGATTTGATGTCCCATGCTTAACATTTACACCTAATATTTTGAGAATCTATCTTGGCAATAAATTAGAGTCGATATATTTAATATATTTTTGGAGCTATTATTGATAAAAGAATTATTATTTGAACCTTAAGAAATGAATTTGGCGGAATCCTAGTCCCAATACCTCTCTACCAATTTGTCAATATTTTTGTATATAAGTTTTATAAATCTAAAATCCTTCACTTTCACAAGTCTTAGAGTTCGAACCATCCTTACCACTACTACTACAACCCCCATTAAATCTCTAATCATTTTGGCGCCGCCGACGCGGATTTGTGCTTAGATAGAATTTTTAGGTTTTTATTATTTTTTATTATTTTATTTGTTCCTTTTTACGTTTCTTTTTGTGTCTTTGATTTACAGGTTCGAAGTGGAATACTAAGGACTTGGGAACAAAAAGCTTAAAGCTAAAAGGTAAAAGCTAAAGGAGAAGAAAAAAAAAGACATAATTTTTTTTAGGATTTAATTTTTATTATTTTTTTTTTGTATATAGCTTTTATTTTTATTTTTTTAGAATTTGTAAATAGGCTTTATTTGTCATAATTTTTGTAATTTTTGGAATTTTTATTTGGACTTTATTCTGGACTTTGGACAATTTATTTTAATTTTAAACCCTACGGAAGGGTTATATAAAAAAAATAAAAAAATATAAACTGTTTGCAGGGAAGGACGGCGATTACAATATCGTCTCGGCCCATCGGGTTTGTACATGACATAGGAGTCGTGGCCCGAGTCGACTTCAACGGTTCATCCACCGTCTGGTACGGGAAGTAAGTCCATCGAAACACTCGCGAATCTCCTGTAAGCGAGTTACTGTATTCCTTGAGGTGATTTATTGATTGAGGACGAATTTGGACTGTTTTTAAATTCCTAGTAAAGGGCAAGGCCTGGCCAATACAAGATAAGGGTTCGGATTTCATCACCGCTCCCTTCTTGCCCGCCTTAGGAAAACGAAACCTAACGCGAACCCAAGCTTTAAAATTTGGAATAGAACGAGACCGATAGGGTAATGAGCTTAATAGGAAACTCGTTCGAAAAATATTGGTTGCTCTTTAAGCACACTTCAAAGTTCATGATGGTTTTTGTGAGTTGAATGCGTGACTGCGCCGCCTTCTAATGCGGTGAGGCCTTGGGTATCAAAGATCTACTAAGCTTCCCTCCCCTCGATTCAACTTACATTAGCTCGGATTGATTCCAGAGGGGTGTGCTCAAATTGTAACGAATTCCTTTTCGAAGGAATATAAGCTGGTCTAGAAAACAATCTAAGTGAAGCCATCATGTTTTTTGTTTGCTAGAAATCTTTAGGTTTGTTTTGGTAGAGTCGAGTCGGCCTTGTTTATGGTTGTGTAGAATTCCATTGCAATTAAGAATGTCGAACTGGTATGATAGAATCCAATACAATGAGTATCGACCTGAATTTGAATATGGACATCATCAGTTTTTATGACCATGGTGGGAATAGTAGTTGGGAACGCCAACCTTTTCAAGGTTATGGTTCATACCATGGTGAGCCCAATTACTATCCACACGCGAATTGGTCTTACGAGCAAGAAAATCAGGAACACTGTAGTACTGGTTACTCGTTTTTGGAAACTAGTCCTGATTATGATATTTCTGAACCTGTTCCATCTCTAGAAGAGACCCAACAACGGATTGAAAGGACGTATAAATGTTTAGTTGCAATGAATAGTTCAAAAGAAGAGTGTACACGATATTCTGAGATAATAAACGAGAGTGGTGAACGTATAAGTGTTATGCTCAGTGAAATTCAGGCACGTCTAGAGGCAGAAAATGAACAATTGGCTAATGCTGCTCGAAATAATCTAAATTTCCAAAATAGGGTTTCTAATTCTACCCTTGATATCAATAGTGAATATTTGCCTAATTTAGAGGACGAGGTTAGAATTGGTAACACTACTTGTTTTGATAAGGTTCGATCATTTTCATGTTATTATAGTGATGATTATGACGAGGATAGTATTGATGAAGACCATGAAATATGTAGGCATAGTGATCAGGAATTTGTTACTCCGATTGAGCTTTATAATGATAGTATTGTTTCTAATACAAATCCAAATAATTTTAATAATTATTCACCTATTCAAAAGGATGTGGATTTGACTAGAGATACCACCGTTTTAGACGATGTAGTTCATGATCCTTTAACCTGCAGTATGTTGGATAATCCATTATTTGATGTGCCTATCAGTGAATCGGAGGAGGTAACTATGATTAAAACCTTAGTTTATGAACCTTTCTCTGATAATCCTTTATATGATTGTGATGATGGTTTAGAGGAAAGAGTTTACCCTGAGAATACTGTTTTAGAATCTAGCGATTTAGAAACACTAGTCTTAGAAGATGATAAACTCGTAGAAATGAGTGAGGATGAACCCAACTTAGAAGAATCTATTGACCATTTCCAGGAATCCGATGACCTAGAAATTAAGGAAGTTGTGACTAGTCTTTCTAGAAACACAGAAAACTCTAAGTTTGGGGGTGATTATCATTCTCCGTGTGCTTTAACTCTTAGAAAATACCCTCCTGTAGGACTTGACATTTGTGCCTCAACCATCTTACAAGATTATCTTCATACACGTTTTCCCGAACCTAATGATGTCCAGAAAGAAGCTCAGTTGTTAGAAACCCATCCTCTGGTTGATGTGGTTAACCCAGGCTATGATACCAAGATTGACTTTGTTTTCCCACCAAAAGATTTTCAACCAATTGTGGGAACTTTTGATTTTAAGATGTGTTCGTTATTAAGTTTTGAGACTAAACCTAATCACTTTAGGATATTAGGGTCGAAACATTTTCTTAAGGAAGACCACCTCTTTCACTGTGGTCAACTATGTAAGTCATATCTGATTGACTTAGAGGATCCGCAATTATTTAGGTTATTACTTCGTGATTTTAAGTTCGTATTTGAGTTTTTACAGACTCTAAGACCTAGTGATTCGGATCCCATCTATGAAGAAACGCAGCCAATGAAAATATTCTATTTAGACCCTTTCATAGAACCTGAACCTGAACCACAATTAGCGATAGTTTTCAGGAAACTAGGTAAGGGCATGCTTTTCTTGTCCATTTTCTTGGTTCACTGCAGTTTCCTATGGTCAGCTCTATTTGATTTTGAAGACCCACAGTTATTTCGTCTGTTACTTTATGGTTCGAGTTTACCAATCCTTTTCTAAGTCTGGCTGAAGACTTTAAACTTAGCACTTCTTGGGAGGTAACCCAATCTCATGCAACACAGTAATATCCTTCCTTAACTCTTTTGCTTCAAATAGTAACCGTTTCTCCTTGTTCATGCTTTTAATTTCATCTTTAAAACATTGAGGACAATGTTAGATTTAAGTTTGGGGGTGGGGAAGAAACTTTTTGTTAGCTTTTAGTTGCAATAAATAAACTCCAGAGCATAGAAATTTATGCGTATTCAGGATGGCACTAACTAATCTAAGTGGATGGAAGCATCTTGGTTGTAGGAGTTGAGGAACCAATCTAAATAGATGGAAACATCTAAAGAGTCTATTCATAAAAGCACAGAGCTCAGGTGTTAGAAATAACATGATAGTTTCACCATATCTCGTTGAGTCCTTTTCACTTCTATTTTTATTTTATTTTGTTTTTAAACTATGTACTCTAAGTGATTAGGTGGGGCTCACGATTCAAGTTTTTACCAATGCTAGGGTGACTTAGAGTGATTGAGATAAAAAAAAAAATGAGACCAGATTATTTGACCAAAAGGAATAAATTCAATAAAGTCGAACACTGGTGCCCTTGTATATGCCAGTTGTGTTGACCTAGAGTTAGGTTATCGACCATTGGTTCCCTTGTATATGCCAGTTGTGTTGATATTAGTCAGGCCGGTATCGCAGTCCATTAGGATAGGTTCATTCTGGCAGTGGCCTTCAGACAGATATGTGAAACATCGATCATTTGGTTAACATCAAAACCATCTACATTTTTCTATTTCCATCTCTTTTTTTCTTTCCATATGATTAGTTTGACTCCGAATATGATGTCCATAGTGCAACAATCTGAGTAGAGCTCTGTCACTTTATATGAATTTTAGTATGCTTGAGTGTAAACTCGTGTACAACAATTGGAATTTCGCATCAGGGTACTTCCTCCTGTAGTATTGTAATCCAACCAAGGAGATTCTTTAGTGCCTTCCAAGGTTCGTTGTAGATAGCTAGGGTCTGGAGTAAAGGTTTTGTGGGTACACCTCTCGTAAACCCTCCGGAGAAAACACTCCGCCACTAGGCCCACCTAGTGTTTTAACGGCTTGCTGCACGTGCTAAGTGTAGTCATTTTACTTTCTAGATTAGATTTGCTCGAGGACTAGCAAATAATAAGTTTGGGGGTATTTGATAGACACATTTTTGTGTCTAATTTGTCCTCAATGTCCGTATTGTTGGAACTCTTTTTTTGTACTAATATTGTGTTTTTATGTATTTTTAGGAAATAAACATTTTTGGAAAATTCGGCTCGAAAAGTTGATTTTGGCACCTGGAGGACAAGTGTTATTCAGACTCTCACTTTTGGATAAGGGGTAACCTAATTACTAAGGGGCACCCCCAAGTCACCCCCAAGGCATCTTCTATTCGCACCTCAGTTCAGGATAAGGGGCATATCATCTTCAACATTCAAATTCGTGTTTTGGCGGGAAAACCATTTTCACTCCTGACAGAATTTCGATCGTCAAAATGAAGGGGTTATGGGTCGATTCAATGGCTCAAATTTGGTATAGAGATGTGATATAGGTTAAGGAACATATTATGGGTGACATGATCGATCAAATTTGGCTGGAATTTTCGGTATGATTCACACACCCAAAACAGAGCACGTGTACTGTAACACGAGCAAAATTGAAGTTCTTGTGTGCGTGGGGGAGTTCTGCTGGCGTTGGAAGAGTGTTGAGGCGTGAATAAGTCGAATGGGAGCGTGCAGGAAGCAAGTTGACGTGAGAAAATTCTTTAAATGGCAATTATTCTCTATTTTTGGCAGCGAGGAATAATCGAATTAAAGAGAGTATATACGCAATCAATGGTCGGATTTTTGGCCTCAATTCACTATAAATACACGTACAATTGAAGTGAGAGAGGGTGTCGAGAGTGGGGAGGAGAAGAGAGGAAGCTGCAGAGGAAGAATCACCAATTCTCTGCTGCTGCTGCTGCTGTTCGTGATGAAGATGAAGAACACGAAGAACAGACTTGCAAGAACCGTCGTTTATTGACAGTCGTAGTTACAACGCGCGACAACGACACTTCAGCTTTTTATCGTTCCTTTTGTAACGGTTGAACAACGCCTTTGCAACAGTTATTTCTGTTGCGATTTTTCTGTTCAATTGTTTTACTCCCTTTAATCAACTTTTGAGCTTTATACATGTATTTTGAGATTATGATTAATATGAGGAGCTAAACCCCAAACTGGGGCGATGGAGGAAGCCTTATTTCACACTTGGGTAATTATATTTAATTCTTTTCATGACTTTTGCATTAATTTTAATTGAAATTATGATTTAAATTAATTAGTTATGATTTGATTTGATGGGTCATGCTTATCTTAGATGATTTGATGTCTCATGCTTAACATTTACACCTAATATTTTGAGAATCTATCTTGGAAATAAATTAGAGTCGATATATTTAATATATTTTTCGAGCTATTATTGATAAAAGAATTATTATTTGAACCTTAAGAAATGAATTTGGCGGAATCCTAGTCCCAGTACCTCTCTACCAATTTGTCAATATTTTTGTATATAATTTTTATAAATCTAAAAATCCTTCACCTTCACAAGTCTTAGAGTTCAAATCATCCTTACCACTACTACTACAACCCCCATTAAATCTCTAATCATGGCGTCATCAAACCACCTCGTATCAGACGTCCTCCAACTAAGCAAGAAATGGAAGATCCCAAGTATTGTCGCCTTCATAGGTTCGTCAACCATCCTACGAGCGACTGCAATAGATTGAAGCGCATCTTGCAGGAGAATATCGACTTATGGGAACTTCAACTGGGAACTGAAGGAGTATACAAAGACCATCTTCCTATTATAAGTTGTTGCATGCTTTCTGGGGACTCCATCTATAAAATTGTACAGTCAACCATAGAGCATGTATGTGAAATTCTCTATTTCTCCAAGGAACAACGTCAAGATATCTTTGCCACTCTAAATTGTGTTGTATCGGGCAAGAGACTACCTTCGATCGATGAAACTACCCCCAAGCCCAAATCTCTTCTGGAAGACATGATTGGCATATATGACTGGGGATCTTAACCACTGCTCATCTTGGAGATATCGAGTTTGGAAAGGTGCTAATTGACGTAGGCACTGATCTCAACGTTGGCACTATCCAGACTCTGAAGGATGCAAGGATTCCAAAGCGAGGAGCTACTCGTTGTCCAACCATAGTGAGGGACTACGAAGGGAAGTCCATAAGTGCCTACGACTGCATCACTCTTGAAAATGCAAGATCGTACATACAGATGCTCCACGCACAAGTAAGTCTTATCGAATAACCTCTTTTACGACCGGATAATCCTCATCTCATCAATAATTGGGGACTTGATTCGATCATCAACCCAACTGCGACTAGGAGATGTGAATAGGAAGTTGTTCCCTGTCAATATTTTATCAAATGTTTAAAAGAAGTCTCAATATACAAGAAGTCTGGAGGTAAAGTACCAGGAGCCTTACCTAGTTGCCGAAATCATACAAGGTTACTATTACAAGCTCCTTGGTACTGACAAGCTGGAAGGAGCAACAATACACGATAGATGATCATGTCAATGCCTAAAACGTTATGTTGTCATTTCCCTAGTATTTACCTTGTTTTCATACAATGTTTACAATTCCTCCAGAATGTTTGCACCAATTTGCATTCATAGTTAGGATTTCAGTCTATTAGCCAAGTGAAGCATCATTTCTTTCACAAAACAAAACCTATATTCTTTCAAAAGCAATCGCCTACCTGTTCAAAACCAAATCAAACCACAAAGGAACGTCTCATCTTTCCTGGAGAAAACACCTTTCATACCCCGAAGAGCAGCCTGCTTCAACTTCAACTCCTGAGACAGCTTCTCAAATTTCCAATTCTTTATGATTAATGAGATTCATGGAAGGAAGTCTATCCATTTCAGTTCGCGAATTTTGGATTTTGGAAATCCCTTCATATAACCAGGAAACATTAAACCCGAAGTCTACACACATGTCTTGATGATACTCTCGATTTGCGACCACTCATTCAGAAGAAGCATGCCTGATCGTACCACACAGTTGGTCGTGGAAATGTGTCCATAATTCTTCCATATTCGGGCGTACAACTCGGTATACTTAGCTGACACGCTGAACCCTCCAATTAACACATGATCTACAAGAGGAGCACCAAATTGAGGGTCGAGGGCGCAGTCACATCCTCAACATCATCGGTCGCCTCCATCCCTGGATTATCTCTCGGTCCTTCCTGCAACATCATCCCAAATAATGGAGAGTGCCGCCTTCGTTGTCATTGTATCCTGAATCTGTTCGGTTTTCATCGTTGTCATATGGAAGCGATTCTATATTTACTAGATTTCTCCTTTTCTTCTGAAGGTATCTTGAATGCATTGTCATCCTGACTACATGCAGCTAGCGCAAATCTAACAAAGGCATTCATCTTCCCAAAACATTAAAATTATGGAAGAAGTTGAGCAAGATTATTTGAGCCACCTGCAATCCTCTTTGACTGAACTTATTTCTCCCGGATACTGCCTCTACCTTATCTAGAGGATACTGAATGGAATTTGGAAAATTTTGAAATCCACTGGAGAGTCTGGATACTCATTCTTCTGGAGACAAAACCTTATTACACGTTCAGGATAGATCGATGGTACAGATTCTACACCCTCTGGGCCAGGAAGAAGAATCGTTACGTGATCAGGATGAGTCCTAACAGTCATGTAGGACATTTTGGAGAAGTCATCATTTGTATTTGGCATGTCTTTGGAATCATCAATGCCTCATTGCTTAGCAGCAAAAATATCTCCAGGTGACATCCTATCCAAACAAAATTTTTACGCTCTCGGTTACTGTTGGGGGGCTACACGTGCAAAACAGAAAAAAAACACTTACTTTGAGTTCTCTTTGCTCCCCTTGTTGCCGATCATAACTATTGGAGATTGCTTCGTTGCCGTTTATGCTTACTCTACCGCTGCTAACGAAGAAAGTCATTCACACCAAGCTAAATGTTCAACTTTGATCAGCTACTCGTGGATATTACACTCACGACTAAGATACAACTAGGGTTTATACCTCAAAAAAACATATGAAGAAGAAGAGTACCTACCTCGAGCTCCTTCTTCTATGTTCGTCTCTCTGCTGGCCTTGCTGCTGATATCTGTCCTGCCGCCGCTGTCAAAACTCAACTAATTGTTGTTACCAATGATATTAATGAAAGGGATGCTTCTAGCTGTCAATAGAGTTGATAAGTTAATACGACTTGACAAAAACAACAACAACAACGGGAAAAAAAACGAAGACGAGATAAACTTACCTTGCTATCGATTGGCGTATACGATGATGGGTTGGTCACGTTGTTCGTGCAAAACAGGAAAGAGAAAAATATCCCTTTATACCTGAAGAATTTCTAAATCCGGAAAGGACTTCTTCATCTCGCTAGCTACTTCACCAGTACGACTGCCAAAGAAGTCCAAACCAACTAATATCTCACGAGTAACATCTATCTACTTTATCTTATTAATTTTATTTTTCGTATGTCACCATCTAGTGCTTACCCCGCAACAATGTCACTGTTACGTGCTAAGAAGGGGACTTAATGTTGATGGTGGTTTTTATTTTAGGGCGAAAACTGTAAAAGTTTGTCTACCTGTCCCGGCATCAGAAGTAGTAGACCATGATATGTATGTATTCCGCAAGGAATTTGAAGAATATATAAAAATATGATGAGTGCATATGCCTCTCTTCATATTGTATTGAAACTCAAGCTCCTAGATGAATTGTTCATTAGTATAGAGACTAATGAGTATTTAAGCTCCTAGCTGCATTATTCATTAATGCCGGAGCTTGCTGAGTATCTATGCTATGTTCCCCGGCTGAACTCTTAATATTGACAGACAATTAATGTTTACTCGCAGATGGGTAGCATGAGTTTCCCGAAATGTCAACATTAAGATGCACATGAAGGCACTCAGTCAGAAGCACGCTGCGCTGCGCTCTGAGATAAAAAATTAGTAATTTCGTATCAATTCACCAAAATTGATTAATTTTGTGTCAACTCGCAAAATTCAATGTTTAACCTAATTTTACCAATATACAAAAGTTAGGTTTTTTGCGGCCTGCGCAATATGTCGATCCCTATTGGTCGAGACTAAACCTAGGCAAACTAGGGAATTTATCCATCATGGAACTAGTGGTAGCAGAATCCTACTAAAATTTGGAAAATAAGGAATAAAGGGAAATTGCGACGAATGAAGGCAGCGGAAAAAGGAGCACGACCGCTTCACTTGGCCGACCGATTTGCCCTAGTTTGCGCTGCCTATCACCAACCGGCCATGCCCCATGTTGCTGGCCTCCAGTCCCTCTTTCCCATCGACCAATCAAATTGCTCCAAATCCGCAGCCAACAATTTTAATTAAAGATGGTTGTCTGTCGGCCCCTCTTTCCCATCGACCAATCAGATCACTCTGAAGCTGTAATCTACACTTTTAATTAAAGATGGTTTTCCGTCGGCCGATAAAATTGCTTCTAAGTTGCAAGCTCCATGATATCTACCTGCTTATAGCCTACATGATCCACTCTCACCAATCAGATCGATTTAACTAGGTTGAACGATATCCAAAATATCACCCAAGGTTGGCCGAACAACTGGGAGCAACTTCTAAAGAATATGGACATGATCTATATTCCAAAAGTTTCATACGGATGTCTAGTATAACATACTAAAAAATCACATCAATCGGATTAACGATCTAAAAGATACATCTTAAAAGGCGAGCTAGGTCATGGCTGAAAACTGACAGAATTCCTCCTGAGTTTTTACTGTCGGGAAGTTTTCACCTCCTAAACGAGCTCAAAACCTAAATATTCCCGAGTAGGAAGACAATAATTTTTTTTTAATAAGAATGGAGGAGCGGATCATCAAAATCCGAGTTCGTATGAGAATTCTACAACAGTTTTAGTGAGGGTGTAACATCTGAATTTTCTGATTATGAAATTTCATGAAATAACATAAACTTCCGTAAATCATATCTAACCACCCAACTTGGATAGCTGATTTGATCGTCTTAGATCTAATTTGGATCGACCAATGAGATGCCATGATGACTACCTGTCATCCCCCTCCTATGACGACTGACTACCTGCCGCCTAGCTTGCGCGTGATTGGTCGAAATAATTAGGTCTTGCAAGTAAGACCCACTCAAAAATAACGTGTGAGACTTGTTACATTCTTTGTGTAACTTGCTCCATATTTTGTACCAAAATACTCGAGACATCAAACATGTCACAAACTGGGGGATGTTTATCAGGGTATTGGTCTGGCGGTTTACAACGTGCGGCGTGCAACACGCCCATTACGAGAAAGTGTCAGGAAAGACGGACAATTAGTGGCAGTAGAAAAGTAGTGGGAGTAAAACCAACCAGTCTTCCCCTCATAGTAGGGACGTGGTTTTTACCATTCTACACGATCTCCATTTCTCCATCACTCAAGTACTTTCACTTCCTATAAGATCAGTGTGTGTTCGACTATGACTTTTATAAATAGATTTTCAATCTATTTCTAACGACAAGAGTTCATTAACACAAGTATTCAGAAAACACCAAGAACTTATATCTTACATTCTGGAAGTGGGTTCTACATTCTGATACAAGTCATAAAACAACCACACTTTCATAGTTCATCATTCTAATCTTAACACCTTCTTTGCTTCCCTCCCTAAGATCAACTCTTCTCCTTCATTTTGTGACCGAAGCATGACTGGAACAACCATTTCTTAGTTTAGGCCAGAATTTTACAGATTGATCTCTCGAATCTAAAGTACTCTTGTGAAGTACATTTATTTAGGGTTTAGATTCGTTTCTCGACGGCACACCCAATTTACCATTTTCAGCACAATCAGTTTTTACCCTACTACACCATAATTAGAGTTTGTTGAATTTATAAAACAAAAAACATAATCTAAAAATTTAATTACTAGAAAAAACTTTCTTACCGCATTCACAATCTTTGAAAAAGAACGTGTTTATAGTCTTCCACCATCGTTCGAATATAACTTGAACTCCTTGAGTCATGTGGTTTCTAGGATGTATATGATATAAATGTCGCCAAGGATATCTTCGGTCTCTCTCTTGAACAACAAGGGGAAGTAACCCAAACATCGTATGGAATTCAGACCATCTACCTCTTAGATTGACTGAATTAACTCGCTTCGGATGGCTAGATATGTGCATGGGGAGTACACCATCACCAGCTAATTTTCTAACATTTTGAAACTCATATTCTTTATCCACAACAAAACTTAATCCACTGGCAGGGATACTAGTAGACCCTTTTAGTTTTCTGTTTCTTTTTCTTTTCTCACTTGCCACATATGTTTAGGAAGTAAAACTAAATAGAATTTTCTTAGCGAAGAGAACAAATGAGCAGAGAAAAGTTGAGAAGGGAAGATGAGGTAAAATGTGAGGGAATAGATGGGACGGTGCAGTATTTATAGGCGTTAGAAAGTCGATTGTTGGCGATATTAATTATAACGCTAGCGCTAGAGTTAATATCGTGCGATATTCATGGTAGCGCTGGCGATAAAGACTTTATCGCTGGTGATATTGTCAAGATCATTCGCTGGAAACTCTGTCGCTCCGTGGTTTTCCCATAATGGTGCAACTTGTTTGCCATGCCACCTGGTATGCCAAACATGTTTTTTGGGCATGTGCATATGAATATGCCTTAGAGCAAGGACAACGTGGGCTATACATGGAGCAAATTTTCCCATTCCCACTCCATAGTCCATATCCATAGTGGGCGGCGCAAAAGGGTTGTCGTCTCAAGCTGAGTTGATCGACTTAACTTTAGTCAAGCGACTCAATCTTGGTTGATCGGACAATCCTTGAATGAGCATTGGACATCAATTTTGAAATTTACTATTATTATTTTAAATTCAAATTCATCAAATTTGAATTTTGGCAAAGGAATGCTAGTTCATCCGACGGTTCTATTTTCTTCTTCTATAAACTCAACTCTTTTCAATTCAAAAATTACACCTTCTACACCCAGAATCTCAAACTTTTTCTGTGAGTCTAAATATGAAGAAAAAAATTCACAAAGAATAATAGAGCATAAGAAAAGGGCTTACAAAAAAGAAAAAGGTCGTAAAGCGGTTGAAAATTTTTCCTTAATGTGCACATGAGAGGAATTCTCAGAATGGACACGTCAAGGATGAATTCTGCACAACTACGAATCCGACAAGATGAATTTGATGAACTTCAGGCAAAGAAGGCATGCCTACAACACCCAACAACAGTTGACATTTATGCCGATTACGAAGACCCCTTACATGAGGATATCGATGGTGGCATTACACTGGTTTAGTTATTAGTGTTAATTTGGATATAATACTTAGTTAATTAGTTTTAAATTTTTGTAATATATTAATTCGTTTTCTTTCCGATGTAATAGGTAGTTTTAATATCAATATAATCCTTGCTTTGAATTTAAATGCTTATTTATTTCAAATGTAATACTTAAAAATTCCAGTCTCAAGGATTGTTCATTACACAACTCAAACTACATTAAAAGATATAAATTAATTGAAATGATAATTAAAAAGTAAAAAAATTAAAGATTGTGAGGGTGCCTTATTCCGCATTCAACCCCACTGTGCGCATTCCCCTAGTCTTAAATATAAACCTATGTTTTGAACTATATTTCCACTATTTTATACTCTCTTGCGGGCATTCCACGATGAGGTCCAACATCACGCCTCAAATATGTATTTGGATAACTTGTCCAACTGGCGTTGGATTTCCTCGATTACCATATTATTGAAAATGATGCAGGTAAACATAATCCTAATCATTTATAATGATTTAAACGAACGACATGGTCCACAAATTAAGTGGAACTTCCTCTTAAAAATTTCAAATACTCGTACGACATCCTTTCCCTATCTGCTTCTTGTTAAAGAACCTTCGATCGTTGTTTTCCTCGGGTATCTTAGTGTAATCTTGAACTAAAGTTGATCACGCTGGATAAATTATGTTTGCCAAAAAATATCCCATGTTATAATTTTTTCCATTGATGGTGAAATTTGCAGTTGAAGCAGTTTCATACTTCAATTCATCAAACTAAGGGGATGTATGATAAATATTGATATCATTATTTAAATTTGGAAGTAAAACAAAAACTAAAAAGTATGTCATATTCAACAATCATACGAAGCCGCCGCTTCCAGAGCAAAAATTGGTTTTGTCTAGTGGCTCTTATATTGACCTTCCCAAACATAAGGACATTCATACCACATCCAATGCGTACAATCACGATTACCCAACATTCTGAGAAATCCCCTCTTGCGCATTTTATTTTAGTAGTCGTTCGACATCATCTTGCTTTGGTTGTCGTTAATAACATTGACCAAAATATTGAATACATAGTTGCAAAACATACTAAGATTTTGGTATAATGTTCTCTTTTCAATATGAATATAATCATCACAGCATCTACTAGACACCCATAAGACAAAATCCTTAGTGTTGTTATGACATTTTGTTCAAGACTATGTCCCAGTATATTTCTCGCATCAAATTGGTAGTTGAATTTAGGGTTTACCCTACAAAGCTCTCCAGTAATCCTAATGACCAGGTGGTGTGGCAATGCGAAGTCGATATTGGAAATATTCATCAAAATACACCCACCCATCTATAAAAGAATCATGTGTCATCTATTGGTAGCCTTCCTCCCGGAATCTCCATGTATATATTCTTCTCAATACTAGTGCTGGTTCTAGAGCTCGGGGCATTTACCCTGTCCACAATTTTATTATTGTGTTGGTGATCATTCTTTCATCGTCTGATTTTCATCAATTTGATGCAAATGCTGCATAAACACTTGTTTGGTATTAGAGAAAGATTATTGCATTTATATGCATTTGCTCGTTAATATCCATACAAAAAAAAATTGATTGAAATATTGAAATCAAGTAATAAATTGAAGAAATTTGATGAATTCTTTTGAAACTAGAAAATAAATATTAGTTGTGTGTGTTAATTACTGGATAAGAGGTGACTTCTATAAATAAAATCATAATATGGTCGTTGGTTAATGGTATACAAATTTTTAGTTGCTGACCAAGACTTGGCCGACCATATCAAGTTGGACCGATGATCGGATCAATTTGAACCGAGGCTATTAAATCATTCCCGAGAAACTTTATTCCAAAATCGAGTTAGCCTATCCACGTGAACCATCAAATAGGAAATTTTATCAAGTCCCACTGGACTTGCTCGTACAAGTCGATATAAAAACGTTGAACTGTCTATATTTAAAATAATATGTGGAAATGAAACTTCTAGATGGAGTATAATTCTAGCAAAGTAAAGAATAAATAAGTTTTTCTGTTTTTACTATATTTTTTCTCTCATTTACTTCCATATACAAAACCACTTAAAAACATAATCACCGCCTAGGTTTTCCTACTCAGTTTTGTTCCATGGGAGCATATTTGAGCCGGTCTCATCTTCTCTTTGTAACTAGTTAACCATTAATAAGAATCCATGATTGGGGATACTTTCACAAATTGGGGGATACTAAAAAATAAAAAAAGATAAATAAACAATGAAGTAATTGAAATACCCTCTATCTAAAATACATTCGGCAACATATTGTCACACGACAATGCCGACAGTGCTTGAATCACAACCATTATTACCCCATGATCATCAATTGCCTCCATCTTAGTTAATATATAGGTTTAGTAGTCCTAGTTAGATTAGATGAGTGAGTTTAATTAGTGATAGAAAATCTAAGGGTTTTAAGTTTAATTTAATGAAATAAAAGAAGTTGGTAAAATTAAGAAGAAGATCAAGGTCCCCGTGATGATAAACTAATGCTATGTACTCTGTGATATACAAGTCAACGTTTAAATGGGCCTGAACTTTAAATTATGTGCTAAAAAGAAATCAAAGTATAAAAATCTGAAAAGACAAGGGTACCCAAATATACCTCAATCTTAAACTTTTGATCACAACCTATACAAGACTCCCTGTGTATAAACCTCTTGGAGCAACAATCACTCAAGGACTATTTCAACACAGCGTCCACTTGAAATAGGGTTAGTCCGGACTGACCTAACACGTGAATAATTATATCAGACAAGTGGAGAAATCCAATACACTTTGTGTGATCGCTTATGGATGTGAATCGAGACAATACAACAACAAAGTGTTCACTTGATAAAGGTACGGTAATGACCGAAACCAATAGGATTTGACATCAAGTGCCTTGTTAACGTACAAAGTGAAATTTACTTTAATTATAATAAAACAATTATAATGCGGAAATATAAAGTAAATGACACATCAAGATTTTGTTAACGAGGAAACCGCAAATGCAGAAAAGCCCCGGGACCATGTCCAGAATTGAATACTCTCAGGATTAAGCCGCTATACAAAATCAAACCAACTTCGTATAGTTGAAACCAAGCAACTAAACCTATAGTTCACCTAGTTCCGTCTGTATTCCCACGCCTCCAACTTGTAATAAGTCACGTATTTGGAACAATTCCTTTGGTTCGTATTCCAAACAGTAAAGGAACAACAAATCTATTTGGTAGAAACTCTTTTCAACCAAGTGATCTGAGTTCGACAAAATGCTCTTCCGTTTATCCCAATAAACTCCTTTGTCAGGTCCTTAGATCTATCTACTAACAATTACCGAAGTAATCGTCTAGATTTTACAATCAATACCTTGAATCACAAAGAAACGTATTGATGCCGATCTACTCAACTAATCAATCCAATCTACCACAAGGATAAACTGATTATAGTTGGATCATCTTTAACCGAAACAAGTATTGTGCACACCAAAGATTATGAACCCAAATCAGAAATCTTCAAAGTCTTCTTTGTCTTCAATCTTCTTAGATCTTCAATAAACACCTGCACACAATCAACTTTAATCTCTTGTGATCAATCACGCACAAAACGGAGTCTGTTAACAATGGATTATCACAAGACGTCTTTAGATCTACAAACAGTCTACAGATCCCCGTCGAAACTTCGATCTAGTTTGAGTGAATCTTATATCAGAAGAGAAGATTCTCAAGCATAAACAAACTAGGTGCAATCAAAGTTCAACAACCGTTAGTCAATTAAATCAATCGAAAACTAATAATAAACCACAATTATCTAGTTTCCCACCAACGGTACTAATAGAGCTTCTCAATCCCACAGAAGTCTTTAAACTGAGCGGCTGTAAGATATTTCGCCTAATTAGGTTACTTTCCTCTAAGAATAGGTGGCTCCACGAGTAACAACACAACTAGGTAGTTTTGCTGGCTCTGAGGATTAGTTTGCTAGAAATGAAAACTTTGGTATTTATAGACCAAGGAAGTTTGGACACCAAGGAATTTCCAAAATCAAAAATATTCTCAAGATACACAATATATTCCAGATTCGGTTTCCATAATTCCTGGAAATGCTTTGTCCAAACATTGACCGAAAATCTCTTAGAAAATCTCCAATTAGTAAATGCACATTACCAATTTTCATTTTCCAAAAATAAAATTAAAAACCTTAATTAAAAGATTCTCAACTTATTTTTCGATTCGGGATTTTTTCCTTTAGCTATTAAGGAATATCTTTGAACAATAAAAGATAAGCGTTACTGCACATGTTCAAATAATGTCGACATCATTACTTTGTAAGTCCTCTTTCATACTTACAATCTTGAAACAGATTTGCCATACTTCCAAACGAGTTTAGAATTGGTTCATCTGACTCTCAAGAACTATGTGATTGATTAAGAACACTCAATCACAAATCATGGGTTTCACGGTCCCACCAAAACAAGTTTCGGTTCTACCTCCATGTGAGTATTGTGCATCGTCACACTAGCTTTCCAAAAATTCGGTTGACTAGGTACTAGGATCGGTTCCCCACATACTTATGGTAACTACTTGTATTTGCTGCACATGTCCATAGGATCGGTTCCCCTTTCACTAAAAACTTGTTGTACATGTTCATAGGATAAGTTTCCCCATCTACTAAAAACGTGTTGCACCTCTTACAAGGATCAATTCCCCTTTTGTGATCGGTTACACCTCTTCATAGGATCGGTTCCCCTTTGCCTAGAGTTGGTCATACCAATAACACTAAATCGATCATACCATCTCAGGTGATTACTTAAGATCGGTTTCACTAATAAAAGTCATACCAATACAAAAGTCAGGCCTTGTGAATAGTTTTACCAAGAACATAAACAAGTCATGGGCGGTTATACTAATCACACATATTGGTAGTTCAAAAGATATGCAATGAATAATAATACCAATAAACCTAGTGATTTGCCTTTCGATTCTCGAAACAAGTTCATGAATTTACTTCCTTTAAACGAATGTAAAACATTGTTTCCTAGGATGAAATCTTCACCTCATACCCATACATAATCACAATAGCATTCAAACGATTATGTCGATGTCTTATATACGAAGTCCAAAATATAAGTGTCATACTTCGTATTGTATTCCTTAATACTACGTCTAACTAGAGTGTAATCATTCATGCTTCGCATTTATGTTTTCAATATGCACGACTTGAAAGATACATTAGGGAATGAAACAGTTCAAGTCAAATATCACTAACCTCAAGTGGAAGGATGATGGTGTCCTTGTATCTCCTTACTTCTTCACTTCTTCAAGTCTTCGCAATAGTTGTAATGTCTCATATCCTAGTACTTTCAAGCTAACCTATACGAAGTTGACTCTAGTACATAATCAAGCGACTCTTTAAATGAGTTTTGGTTCACAAAAATATGACAACCAAACTTGGCATACCAACGTTTGGTGGGTTCAACCGAGCTATGCTATAACAAAATCACTTAGTGTCGGCACGACCTTTATGCATGAAGATTATTGAAAACGCGGGGGTATACCAACCACACCCGATATTTCGTTCGACAATCTGTATGGACTAAACTCCAATATAATTTCGAGAGCACCAACTTAAAAGTGAGACTCAATCAAGAAAGATATCAAAGAGCTTTATCTCTTTCTCAATACAATCATTAAATCAACTAGATAGAAATCCGTGAGACTGATTGATATGAGAAATAACTTGGACGGTACCAAAGACCAATGCGCAAGTGTCAATCAAGTCCTATCCAACAAACAAGGTCGTATTTATCAACTATGATTAAACTACGCACAACCTGTGATATTTCAATTAGATAAACAAATATAATGCGGAAAAGAGATAACATAGACACCAGAAATTTTGTTAACGAGGAAACCGCAAATGTAGAAAAACCTCGGGACCTAGTCCATATTTGAACACCACACTAAACCACTACAGACTCTAGCCTATTACAAGTTAACTTCGGCCTGGAATGTAGTTGAGACCTAACCAAGTCTCACACCGATTAAGGTAGAGTCGCGTTCCTTACGCCTCTTGAATCCCAACGGGACTCTACGCACTTGATTCCCTTAGCTGATCTCACCCACGACTAAGAGTTTCTACGACCCAAAGTCTAAAACTTATAAACAAATTTGTATCTCACAGATAAGTATATTCTAGTTTTGTTTCCATCTTAAGATAAAGATCAAGGTGTACAGGAAACTCAACTAGTAATCCGGTCTTATACTCCCGAAGAGCAGCCTAGAGATATTAGTCACCTCACAATAACCTAATTAATTAATAGAAGAAGTTATTGCGGAATCACAAGTGTCTGAGACGAAGAACTGTTGTGATTACTTTTTATATCTTACCTATCAGAGATAAATCCGAGAAAACCTTAGAGAAGATTAAACTCAATAAGATAGAAAAAGTAAGATCAGTATACACAACTACATAGAAAATAGCTGGATCTGGACGAATCCCAAATGAGTCTTCAAGTCGTTAACCTAATAATGGTTTCGGAAAACCCTAGGTTAATGAAGAATCGACTCTAGTTTGCAATTATGACACACGAGAGTGTCAGGATTAGGTTTCCCAGATGCTAGAGTTCCCTCTTATATAGTCTGTCAAATCAGGGTTGCTTACAATCAAAGCTAAAATAACTTAGTAACAAAGCAATTGATACTCACTGTTAGATGAACTCCTGATTTAAGATTCAAGCTAAGTCTGTTTAGAAAATAAGCAATCAATCTCCACCGTTAGATGATATTAGCTTGATACACACAAATGAAATATACTTATATTTAGATATGGATGAACCATACTTAAACGTGTATAACCGTTGGCTCAACAATAGTTAACCGAAGTTAGCCACATGCACACTTATAGTTTAGCCATATTCATCTAACACTTCTTGATCAAATATGATGATCAATCAATCATGATAGATAATCAATTGAATCTAAATATGTTTTAAGAGAGTTGTTCAAATGTTCACTATCTCACGGAAATATTCATGAATAGTTTGTAGTTGTACAAAGTACTTATACAAAAACCAATTCACGAACATAATGCCACGGTTTACAAAACAAGTTCGCATACGTTATTTTATTAAAATTCTTGGGATTTTAGTTCGCAAACGAAACAGAGTTTACGAGGGTGCTAATTTTATCCTGGAGCGAGAAATGAAACCGAGTCTTAAATTGGGTCCGTGGTAGGTATCAGAAAAGCCTTTGTTAGTTGGTTTGGTCCCACCATACCATCAATTTGATAAGCAATCTTTATAGCATCCAAAGTTCTCGCATTCATTTTAGTGTCAACGATTGCAAAAACTTGGTATGATGTCTTTTTCCCCGAAATAAACCGTTGGATCGTCCTCGACCGCACACAAAAACAACAACAGTCAAGGGTTCATACACACTTTATGTCGAGACAAGCCAACGCAGATGAGCTGAAGCCGACTAGATTTGAGCCAACAGTTGCCCTGCTGAGGGAAAACAAAAGTAACCTTGGTTGAAACTTGAAAGTGGCTAGATTAAAGTTATAGGCGCAGTTGATTGTTGTCCGTTCCTTCCCTCTTGAGTGAGTGGGACTGATGAGAGAGAATGAGTGAGTGAAGGAATCAAAAAGCTTTTTGGTCTGAAAAGAAAATACAAGCATAAAGAATGCCACTTATTTGCGTGAAAGTTCAGTCCTTCTCCAGAACCCAAGTGAAAAGGTTGTGTTCATTAAAAATCGCTCTTTCTCATGTTTGTTTGCTTTCCCAAACAGTACTCACAATGGTGTCCGGGTAAGCGTTTTGTTCACCACTCTCTCAAGTTCACTCTTTTTTTTAGTCATCATCCTTTGTATGTTTGTTTGTTATAGGTAACTTTTTCTTTCAGAACACATGATGTCGATCTGTTGATTACTAAATACAAGTAGTACTTGATAGAAAGTTTTTTGTTCTCGAGTTTGGGTGAATGTTCTTTCTATGTTTGCTTTTCATTTATTTTTTTTCAAAAGTGTCCTAATTTCTTTATTGTGAGCACTGCTTAAATCTGACACTTGGCGGTTTTCTTCATTAATCGCATTTAATTGTTCTGATCAGATGGGTTTTCTTCAACTGTAATTTGTTGTGGTTAGAAAAGCTTTGCTCTTTTGACTGTTGTTTGTTGATGTAGGAAAGATCATGAATGATCAAGGATCTTGAGAAGCTCTTTCTGGTTGCTACAACCAAGATCACTGGTAAAAATTTGAATTCATATCTAAATGAAACTTCAAAATTCATCCTTTTATATTGATTATCTTTCTTCGTCTTTGTTATCTATTCTTTTGTTTTGGTAGGGCTTGATTGTATGAATTGGTGAAAAGAAGAAATCATTTGAATAAACTTTCCTGTTTTTGGTGCTCTTCATACATTATTCATAATGGTTTCAAGGTCTTATTCCAACCTTTTGGACCTTGCATCGGGTGATACTTCAACATTTGGCCGTGTTGGAAAGAGGCTTCCTAGAGTCATGACTGTGGCAGGGATAATCTCTGAACTGGATGATGATAATTGCAATAGTGTTAGTTCAGATGTTCCGTCCTCAATCTCTCAGGAACGAATGATCATAGTTGGAAACCAACTTCCTCTACGCGCCCATCGAAGATCCGATGGTGGGGGTTGGAATTTCAGCTGGGACGAGGACTCGCTTCTTTTACAGCTCAAAGATGGTCTAGGAGAAGATGTTGAAGTGATCTATGTAGGTTGCTTACGAGAGGAAATCGATCCGAGTGAACAAGATGATGTTGCTCAAACCTTGCTTGAGACCTTTAAATGTGTTCCCGCATTTCTTCCACCTGACCTATTCACTAGATTCTACCATGGTTTTTGCAAGCAGCACTTGTGGCCTTTGTTTCACTACATGCTTCCCCTCTCACCTGATCTTGGTGGCCGGTTTGATCGTTCTCTCTGGCAAGCTTATGTGTCTGTCAACAAGATATTTGCGGATAAAGTAATGGAAGTAATCAACCCTGACGACGATTTTGTGTGGGTTCACGATTACCATTTAATGGTGCTACCAACCTTTTTGAGAAAGAGGTTTAATAGGGTGAAGCTTGGGTTTTTCCTTCATAGTCCGTTCCCGTCATCTGAAATCTACAGGACACTTCCTGTTCGGGATGAGCTTCTTCGAGCCCTACTAAATTCTGATCTAATTGGTTTCCACACTTTCGATTATGCCAGGCACTTCCTTTCATGCTGTAGTAGAATGCTTGGCCTAGCTTATCAGTCCAAACGAGGTTACATAGGGCTCGAGTACTATGGTCGCACAGTCAGTATTAAAATTCTCCCTGTAGGAATTCACATGGGTCAGCTTCGGTCGGTGATGAATCTTCCGGAGACTGAATCACGAGTTGCTGAGCTAATGGATACATTTAAAGGTCAAACTGTGTTGCTGGGAGTTGATGACATGGACATTTTTAAAGGGATCAGCTTGAAATTGCTCGCTATGGAACAACTGCTCATGCAACACCCTCATTGGAGGGGAAAGGTTGTGTTGGTTCAAATAGCAAACCCTGCAAGAGGAAGAGGGCGAGATGTCCAAGAGGTTCAAAGTGAGACTTGCTCAACCGCAGAGAGGATAAATGCGAAATTTGGGAGACCTGGTTATAAACCAGTGATTTTGATTGATACCCCACTTCAGTTTTATGAGAGAATTTCTTATTACATGATTGCTGAATGCTGTCTTGTTACAGCAGTGAGGGATGGTATGAATCTCATACCTTACGAATATATTATATGCCGACATGGAAATGAGAAACTAGATGTGGCATTGCAAGTAAACCCATCCACCCTTAAGAAGAGTATGTTGGTGGTGTCAGAGTTCATTGGTTGTTCTCCATCACTGAGCGGAGCGATCCGTGTTAATCCATGGAACATTGATGCTGTGGCTGAAGCTATGGACTCTGCCTTGGGGGTCCCTGAGTCTGAGAAACAGTTACGTCACGAAAAACACTACAGATATGTAAGCACACACGACGTGGGGTATTGGGCACATAGTTTCTTACAGGATCTAGAGAGAGCATGCAGGGATCATTTGAGGAGAAGATGTTGGGGAATTGGGTTTGGTTTAGGATTTAGAGTTATCGCACTTGACCCGAACTTCAGGAAGCTTTCAGTTGAGCATATAGTTTCTGCATATAAAAGAACAAAAAACCGAGCTATTCTGTTGGACTATGATGGTACTATGATGCCACAGACATCCATCAATAAAACTCCGAATCCGGAGGCAATTGGTTTCTTGAACAGTTTGTGCAGGGACCCGAAGAATGTTGTCTTCCTTGTTAGTGGGAGAGATAAGACAACTCTGACTGAGTGGTTTTCATCTTGTGAGAAGCTTGGTATCGCAGCTGAACATGGTTACTTCGCAAGGTATACAATTTTCTCATCTGCTTAAAAAGTAAAAAAGTGGACTGTTTATCTTTTGTTCTTGTATTGCATGCTGTAACCTCATTTCCTCGTTTTATGGTACTTCACTGAGCAATCGGATATTCTATGTTTGTCGAGACCACCCAGTTTTAGTTTGTGAAATTTGTGGTTTTGTATGCTTATGTCAAAAACTTTTGTTTCTCCTTCCACTCCAGGCTAAACCAAGACGAGGATTGGGAAACTTGTGTGAATGTGGTGGACTTTGACTGGAAACAGACTGCAGAGCCCGTGATGAAGTTGTACACTGAAACAACTGATGGTTCTACTATAGAGACCAAAGAGAGTGCACTTGTTTGGCACTACCAGTATGCAGATCCAGATTTTGGGTCATGCCAGGCTAAGGAGCTACTTGATCACCTAGAAAGTGTTCTTGCGAACGAGCCAGTCTCTGTCAAGAGTGGCCAACATATTGTCGAAGTTAAACCTCAGGTATGCCCTAACCTTGGAGCTAATTGGTGAGTGTTCTGCTTTATGTCTTAAAAACTCTAAATTCCTTTTTTTGCTCAGGGTGTCAGCAAGGGTCTGGTAGCAGAACGTCTCCTATCAACAATGCAACAAAAGGGCATGCTACCTGACTTTGTTCTTTGCATTGGTGACGATCGATCAGATGAGGACATGTTTGAAGTCATAACAAGTGCGGTGGAAGGCCCGTCTCTCTCCCCTGTAGCTGAAGTTTTTGCTTGCACGGTTGGCCAAAAACCAAGCAAAGCAAAGTACTATTTGGAAGACACTACAGAAATAGTCCGAATGTTACAAGGACTTGCTACAGCTTCAGATCAGGCCACAAGGAGCTCATCTCAACTTTCTCACTGAATGCTGCTGATGAAAACAAGCCGAAAAGTGTGTCCGAGGACATTTATCCTACTGTTTTTGATTTATTTGCGTGTTTTGCCTTTCTTCTAATTTAAACTAATTACTAATCCCTCCGTTTCATAAAGACAGTCCGCTTTGACTTTCTCAAAATATTAAGGGGACCATATTATTTTACTTGACTATCCTTAGTTACTTACCTATTTTATTTTAATAAAAATGATAGCAATAAAGACAATCCACAATTGTTGTGAGAATTATAAATACGAAATATAAAAGAAAAATTTAAAAGATATCGAATTTACGAAGTATAAACTTTATAAGGAATTTAATTTTTAGAGTTAAATGTATATTTCCTTGAAAGGAATGAAGGATATATTTATTTCCTCAATTATACTAATTTCTTTAATATTTTAGATTGGGTCACGTTAAAAATGGATTTATGATAATAAAGAATTCAAGGGTATATTAGAGAGTTCATTAAAAAAGTATGACTATAAACAGAAGCTGAACACAATTTTGAAACTGACGAAAAAGGAATAAAGGACGGTCTTTTAGAAACAGAGAGAGTACTATTTTTCTCTTTATACGTTTGGTGTGGGATTGTAGTCGAGCTTGTGTGCCTAATGGATATGGTGAGAATGCACGCGACAACAGTTAGGCCAAGTGGGTTTCGATTCAAAAGCCTTGGTGAAGAATAATTATGTCCCTCTATTTATTTATGTTGTTGCCGAAGAGATATATGTTACTCTAATTTGAGTTAGGGAAATAATGTGCAATATATGTATCTTTCTTGAGAATAGAAAATCCTTTTATTCATAATCAACTGTTACTTAAAAAATAAGAGTTCTTTAAGAATCCTATTATTGGGGCTTTGAAAGTCAATGGTCTTTTGGAGCTTTTTAGGGTCATGAAATAGTAAATGAGGTTATCTTTTATCACAATATATGTACCTTACCTAAATTTCATTATTCATAAAAAAAAAAAAAGATCCTAAATCTATAATCTTCTCCTTCTCCTTCTCATTTACAATCATGATGAAGATGATGATCATGATTCATCATGATGAAGATCATAAAAAGCTAAATCTATTATCTTCTCCCCATCCTTCTCTTCTCATTCATAAATTTTGAAAAGATGATGAGCATAATTTCATCATGATGAGGATGATGATCATCAAGAAAACCCAAAAGTATTTTCTTCTCCTTCTCCTTCACATTCAAAGATCATGATAAAGATGATGATCATCGTAAAAAGAAAAACTAAGAAAACCCACTATTTATTTTTGTTTTAAATGGTTAAAAAAATCCAATACGATGAATTTCGGGTAAAAAAAAAAAGTTTCTGAAAGTATTTACGGCTGGGAGTTCTTAGATTCCCAACCGTGAATCAAGATTACGGCTGGGATAGTTTGTCGACCCAACCGAGATTCCATGTTTCGGCTTGGTTTTTCCAACCGAAAGTTTTTCGATTTTTTTTTTGGTTTTCAGAACCAGTTACGGCTAGGTTTTCCCAGCCTTAACTGCACTTCGGCTTGGTTTTCGGCTGGGATAATTTGTCGACCCAATCGTAGAACGAAAAAACGGTTGGGAAATAATGGTGTTCCAAGTCGTATTTTTTGTTTACGGCGGGGAAATAAAGAACTCCTAGACGAAATCATTTTTCTGATTATTTTTGTTTTTAGAACAAGTTAAGGCTGGGTTTTCCTAGCCGTAACTGGTTCTGAAAACCAAAAACATCAGAAAATTGATTTCAGTTGGGAAAACCAATCCGAAACATGTACTTTCGGCTGGGAACCTAAGAACTCCCAACCGTAAATACTTTCATAAACTTTTTTTTTAACCCGAAATCCATAGAGTCATATTTTTTAACCATTTAAAAGCAAAAATAAATGGTGGGTTTTCTTAGTTTCTTCTTTTTATGATGATCACCATCTTTATTATGATCTATGAATGAAAAGGAGAAAGAGAAGATTATAATTTTGGGTTTTCTTTATGATCGTCGTTCTCATCATGATGAAACTATGATCATCATCTTTATCACAATTTATGAATGGGAAGAGAAGGATGGGAAGAAGATAATAGATTTAGTTGTTTTTTTTTAATGATCTTCATCATGATGAAATCATGATCACCATGATTTGTAAATGAGATGGAGAAGGAGAAGATTATAAATTTAGGTTTTTTTTTTTAATGAATAGTGAAATTTAGGCAAGAGTATTTTTGACTTTTTCATATACCTTGAGTCCCCTATCCATTTTTTTTAGCTACACACATCATTTTAGCCCCCAAGAACTCTCCCTCCTATAACCCCAATAATAGGATTCTTCTTTAATGAGTGTTGTGCTAGCATAAAGTGATTAGCTGCTTAAGGTGTTTCTACCGAAGCTGCTACACATCTATGCTTTTCAGCCCTTAATTGGAAAGTGGTGAACCCGTTGGGGCTGGTGGTGTGTCTTGAACTGAATGTTATAGACCAATACGACGATGACACATAGGTAGGGTATTATTTTAGGTGTAAAGAAGCGGTAGATAGATAACATGCGTAGCTATCTGGCTACCGTTTTTTTACACGAAAAAAAAAATACCCCGCTTATATGTTATTACTGTGTTGGTCCAGTGTCCCAAATATTCTAAATACTTTAGCTAAGGTTAGTTATTTCCGGTTATGTTTCTTGCTTCGTCCAAAATCTTTTGCCTTGCCGTCGGAGTGATATTGATCTCCCATTAATAAAAAATTTGAATACCGGTCAAGGCATTCTTTTCTGCCCATGTTAGAAATTTACGGTATGTGATAAGAAATAATTAGACTTGAGATGCTTAGAGAAACTATTTGTAAAGCGTTATTTGTTCCCATTCGATTAGAATTGTTACAGGGAGCGATTGAAAATTGCTTCCAAGATATAACAAGTCTTCGTGTGATTGACAATCAACAGTATCAGGAAATCACCCTTGAACTCTGTTGATATTTACTACATGTTCTATAACGCCACAATCAAAGAAGAGAGAAGAGATTACTATTGTTGTAGTCTTGTTTACCTGGATTCTTTTATAGATTCCAAAGAGTTGTGTCTCATGCTAACTTGTATGAAACACATCCATATGTCTGTGTTGAACATACGAACCTTTGAACTTGAAAAGTCAAGTTAAATCAGTTTGTAACTAAGTCAATTCTCTCTTCTTAGGTTAAACAAAAATCAGTTACATAAATCGACTTGGATTATATCTCTGGAACGTATCTATTCATAGATAACTAAAATATATTTAATATGTATATTGAATAGTTGATCAGAATATTCAAGAATCTCCCATTGGATTAAATATAAGCGTGTTAATAGTTTAAACGAGTAATGTGATGTTTTTATGCATACACAAGAGTATCACTGAGATTAAACTTTTGTTTACTGTACATGTCTCAAAATAATGTCAAAGTTAATGCTGGTCTTGGATTTAAAACGCCTACTTCTTGTGACGCAACCGGAAACACCATACCCATATAATAATGAGTTTGATTGTCGCTTAGCACTTTTATGGCCTTGTGCTTACCTAGTTTCCTGAGCAATCCAAAGAGAAACCTCACTTTAATGAGAAGCGACACCACTTCCGTGAGCACATAGGTTTTATGTCATTTTTAAAACTTATTCACCAAGAACTAGACTTCATTAAGGCTAGTAATTGACCTTTATTCATAAAGGTAGAAGACATTACAGTAGAACCTCCATATATTAATACTCTCGGGAACGCACAAAACTATTAACATATGGAGGTTGATAAATGTGTGATTTTACAAGTCGAGACTATGATTTCGTATCAATATGTAGATGTTATTAATATATATATATATATGTTCTGCTGCAATACTAATTTTCACTATCAGGATCCAAAAGTTTAGTGTTCAAAATAATCGCTTATCACCCATTGCCAGTGGTTGATCGGGTTACCATTACCAGTGACTAAATAACTTTCAGGTTACAATCCCATGTGTACAGTGAATTCAATGTGATTCTTTCAAAGGAAAATCCCTACCAAAAGGTTTTAGCCAAACTAATTTTGTCACATCTATTAGATTCTAGATCTAATGGTTACAACATATCAGTCCTAAGGACTTCAGATTACAGACTTTCAAGAAATACAATATAACACTTATGCCAGACAATCTATCTATATCCTTATGCATAGATTCTAACCAGTATTTTAAATGCACAACTCTACCAAGTGAAATAGTGAACAATCTAAGTCCTTACTAAAACGACATGTCACACTGCATTCGACTTCACCAATCGTATATAAATTATCATTTGGGACAATTTCTTGTGACATTATGATCTTAGTTCATAGGTTTAGTTTTGTTTCTTGGATACAAACCTTTGTATAATAAGTACCACACTACATCAAATATGTGTTTTAAGCTTATTTGATGGTATTTTTCAATGATGTTGTAGTAAGATGATTCGTTCACTCAGATTTGTTGAGAATTTGTTTTAAGACTTAATAAAGAAAATAAGAAAAAATATATATACACAATTTGTCACAAGATGAAGAGACGCTGAGACGCGAGATTCCACTACTTTTCATATTGTTATGGTTCAGTCATTAACTCTAGACAATATAGATCAAACTAAAGAAGTTGTGACTGTAGTTCTTTGCCAAAAATAGATTTCGTAAAATATTATTTGTAAGTTAAAAGCATGACGCATCTAAAGTATTTAGAACTAAGCATGCGGCATCTAACAAAATAATAAATGATTAATAGAAATCATAAAGCAATTTAATCTATGCAAAAAGTCAATAAAAGAATTAATTCATTTACCACAATCATGAAAAGTTGCTTCCCCCGTTGTCCCAGTGATGGGGTCTAGCTCCGCATGGTGAAAACACACTCAAAGGAATTTTTCATTGCTCAAAAAGGTGTTTACAAGGAGAAAAGATATAAAACAGGGCCTTTGTAACAATTATAATTGTTACAAAACGGACTGTTACAGAGAAACACTAACAGACTGTTGCGATTTCGAAATAATTGTTACAGAAACTGTTACAAAGATATTGAATTTGAAACTATAGGCAACGGTTTCTGCGACTGTTCTTGACTGCTGTTCTGTGTTCTTTTTCATTAATGGCAGCAGCAGAGACCAGCTCTGCAACTCCCGATTCTCACCTCTATTCCGTCCCCTAACGCTCCTCAACCCCACTGTGAGTCCTGTCATGCCTTTATATAGTCACCGCACCAAAAATCTTCGCAATAAACTCCCAAATCTCCTCGCTGCCAAACCATTAAGTCAGGAATATTTTCCTTCCTGTTTTATCTTCTTACGCGTCTGCAGCTGCCTATCTCCACTCAACACGATCACATTTCACCCAGTGAATGCAAAATAACATCCAATGATAATGTTCCCCCCAATCAATTCGTATCTTCCATATATATTCAACAAAAATATTCCGAGAATAAGACACACTCTGTTTTTTTTTCTCGTATTTAAAACACTACCATCCCTGTTTCGATTACACAGGAAGGTATCAATCCAAAACCAACAGAAGATCTCCATAAAATCTCGCCGAAATCAATACAGAAAATCCGAGTTTATCCTCATCTTTATTTCGTCGAGAAACGATTATCCAGCCCAATTTACTTGATCCAAGAAGACATATCGACCCTGTTTAGTCTTAACAGGACCAGCCCAACCAAATTGAATGATTGAATCTGATAAAATCACGTTTAACCTCTGATCCAAAAATTCACCAACCGTCTGCAACAGTTTCCCGCCAAATTCTTTGTTTGAAATGTTGAAGAAGATTCCCCTTAACCAGAGTAGGGGTGCGAGTAGCACTGGGATGCCCCATAGCAATTGGGTTGCCCCTTAACCATACTGAGAGTCCGTTTAACACCTGTCTTCCGAGGGTGCCTTTAGCAACTTTTTTTGAGCCGATTATTTTCGAAAATGTTTATTTCCAAAAATACCTAAAAATACATAAATACACCGTATTAGTACAAAAATCGAATTCCAACAAAACAGACATTGAGGATAATTTAGACACACAAATGTGTCTATCAAATACGCCCAAACTTATTATTTGCTAGTCCTCGAGCAAAACTAATAAAAATAAAACCGAGTTAATCTCTGGAGGGTTTACCAGAGGTGTACCCACAAAACCATTACTCCAGACCCTAGATATCTACGCAGAACCTTGGAAGGCACTAAAGAATCTCCTTGGTTGGCATACTTATTGACTACAGGAGGAAGTACCCTGATGCGAAATTCCAATTGTTGTACACGAGTTTGCACTCAAGCATACTAGAATTCATATAAAGTGACAGGGCTCTACTCAGATAGTTTCTGTACATCATAACCGGAGTCAACCAATCACATGGAAAGATTAAGAAGATGGATAAAGATAAAAGATAGATGGTTTAAAGTGAACGGTGTTTCCCATATCTATCTGAAGGCCTCTGCCAAGATGGACCTATCCTAATAGACTGAGATACCGGTCTGACTATATCAACACAACTGGCATATACAAGGGGACCAGTGGTCGATAAACCTAACTCTAGGTCAACACAACTGGCATATACAAGGGCACCAGTGGTCGACTTTATTGAATTTATTCCGGTTGGTCTGATGGTCTGGTCTTAATTCTTTTTTTTTTTTTTTTTGTATCTCAATCACCCTATTTCACCCTAGCAAAGGTAACAACTTGAATCGTGTGCCCCACCAAATCACTTAAAAAATAAAAACAGAAGGATTAGGATTCAACGAGATATAGCGAAAGTACCATGTTTTTTTTTTTAATTCTAACATCTGAGCTCTGTTCTTTTATGAATAGACTCTTTAGATGTTTCCATCTAATCAGATTGGTTCCTCAACTCCTACAACCAAGATGTTTTCATCCACTTAGATAGGTTAGTGCTATCCTTAATAGGCATAAATTTCTAGGCTCTGGAGTTTATTTATACTGCAACTAAAAAGTTTCTCCATACCCCCAAACTTAAATCTAACATTGTCCTCAATGTTCTAAAGATAAAATTAAAAGCATGAACAAGGAGAAACTGTTACCACTTGAAGCAAAAGAGTTAAGGAAAGATATTACCATATTGCATGAGTTACCTCCCAAGAAGTGCTAAGATTAAAGTCTTCAGCCAGACATCAAAAGGAATTAGTCACCTCTTAGAATCATAAAGTAATAGCCGGAATAACTGTGGATCACCAAAACCAAATAGGGCTATCACAAGTAAAAGGAACCCACAACATCCCAAGAAAATTAGCAAATAAAGCACGCCCTTGTCTAGTTTCCTGTTTAAGACAACTACATCTAGTTGTGGTTTCTATAACAGGGTCTAGATAAAAAGCTTTCATTGGTGGGATTTCCTTAAAGGCATTCTGAATATCAGGATGAAGAGTCTGGAAATACTCAAGTAAGAACTTAGAAGCGCATAACAAAAGCCTGAATAACTGGGGATCCTCTAAGTCAATCAGATTTGACTCACACAGCTGACCACAATGAAAGAGATGGTCTTCCTTAAGAAAATGTGTCGACCCTATTCTCCTAAAGTAATTAGGTTCAGTCTCAAAACTTAATAACCGACACATCTGAAAATCATAGGTTCCCACAATTGGAAGAAAAGTTTTTGGCGGGAAAACAAAGTCAATTTTGGTATTATCTCCTGGGTAAACCACATCAACCAGAGGATGGATTTCTAACAACTGAGCTTCTTTTTGGATATTACTAGGTTCGGGAAAACGTGTATGGAGATAATCTTGTAAGATGGTTGAGGCACAAATGTCAAGTCCTACACGAGGGAACTTTCTAAGAGTTAAAAGATAAAGCACATGGAGAATGACCCCCAAACTTAGAGTTTTATGTGTCTCTAGAAAGACTAGTCACAACTTCCCTAATTTCTAGGTCATCAGATTCCTGAAAATGGTCAATTGATTCTTCTAAGTCTGGTTCATCCTCGCTCATCTCTAAGAGTTTATGGTCTTCTAAGATTAGTGTTTCTAAATCGCTAGACTCTAAAACATTATTCTTAGGGTAAACTCTTTCCTCTAAACCATCATCACAATCATATAAAGGATTACCAGCGAAAGTTTCTAGTAAAGGCTCATTAACTAAGGTGTTAATCATAGTTACTTCCTCCGATTCACTGATAGGCACATCAAATAATAGATTATCCAACATACTGCAGGCTAAAGGATCATGAACTACATCGTCTAAAGCGGTGATATCTCTAGTCAAATCCTCATCCTTTTGAATATGTGAATATTTATTAAAATTATTTGGATTTGTACTAGAAACAATACTATCATTATAAATCTCAACCGGAGTAACAAATTCCTGATCACTATGCCTACATATTTCATGTTCTTCATCAATACTATCCTCATCATAATCATCTTTATAATAACATGAAAAAGATCGAACCTCATCAAAACAAGTAGTGTTACCAATTCTAACCTCGTCATCTTGATTATGTGAATAAAATCTATCCTTATTTTCTAGGGTAAAACTGGGAACACTGTGTTGGAAATTCATATAATTTCGAGTAATTCTTTCGTTCGTCTCAGCTATCCGCTTGAGGTGGTCTTCTAAAGAAGGTTCACTCATTATTGTAGTTCTTTCGTCTATAATTATACTATTCATCTCAGCTAACTTTCGCGTCGACTCAGCTAACTTCCTGAGGGACTCTTCTAAAGGAGGAATAGGAACAGAGGGATCATAAAAAGGACTACTTTTCAATAGTTTGATTGTATCCTCTAGAGACGAAGAACTAGTACTATAATCTTCTTGCTCGTAAGACTGATGCATGTGTGGATAGTAATTGGGCTCACCAGGGTATGACCCATATCCTTCTAAAGGTTGGCGTTCCCAACCACTATTCACACTATGGTAAGAGTAATGTCCATATTGTTCAGTTGGATAATCATATTCATTGTGATGGCCATTATAATACCAGTTTGACATCCTAACTGCAAGGGAATTCTACACAAGCACAAACAAGGCTGACTCGACCACAACAAACCTATTTTATCTAGCAAACAAAAATCATGATGGCTCCCTTAGATTGTTTCTATACCAGCTTCTAATCCTTCGAAAGGGAATTCGTTACAATTTGAGCAAACCCCTCTGGAATCAATCCGAGTTAAAGTAAGTTGAATTGAGGCGAGGGAAGCTCAGTGGAGCTTTGATACCCAAGGCCTCACCGGAATTACAAGGCGGCGCAGTAACGCATTCAACTCACATAAACCATCATGAACTTTGAAGTATGCTTAAAAGAGTAACCAATATTTTTCGAATGACTTTCCTATTAAGCTCGTTACCCTATCGGTCTCGTTCTAGTCAGTATTTTAAGCTTAGGTTCGTGTAGGTTACATGTTCCTAAGGCGGGCAAGAAGGAAACAGTGATGAAATCCGAGTCCTTATGTTGATTTGGCCAGGGCTTTCCCTTTACTAGAAAATTAAATCCAATTTCAGGTCCTCAACATATAGGCATACAAAATCATCCAGTAAACCCGCTGACATGGGATTCGTGGGTGTTTATAATTCTTACCTCCCGTTCCAGACGGGGGATGAACCGTTGAAGTCGACTCGGGCCACAACTCCAATGTCGTGTACGAACCCGAGGGGCCGAGACTATATCGTAATCGTCGTCCTTCTCTGCACACAGTTTATATTTAAAACTACCCTTCCGTAGGGTTTAAAAAATAAAATAAAATAAAGTCCCAAAGTTCAATGTCCGAAAATAAAAAATGTCCAAAAATAAAAGATTACAAAAATATAACCCTAATTACAATTTCTAAAAATAATATACAAAATCTTCTTCTTCACTCCTTTTGGATTTCTCTTTTCTTTCCTTTTTTGGCTTTGCCTTTCTTTTCAGCACTTTCTCCCGTTTTCTTTAGCTTAGCTCCAAATCTGAAAGCAAACAAAAATACCAAAACGCGTAAAAAAGAACAAATAAAATAAAACCTAAAAACAAATTTATAAACAAATCCGCATCGGCGGCGCCAAAAATTGATGGTATTTTTCAATGATGTTGTAGTAAGATGATTCGTTCACTCAGATTTGTTGAAAATTTGTTTTAAGACTTAATAAAGAAAATAAGGAAAAATATATATACACAATTTGTCACAAGATGAAGAGACGCTGAGACGCCGGATTCCACTAGTTTTCATATTGTTATGGTTCAGTCATTAACTCTAGATAATATAGCTCAAACAAAAGAAGTTTTGACTCTAGTTCTTTGCCAAAAATAGATTTCGTAAAATATTATTTGTAAGTTAAAAGCATGACGCATCTAAAGTATTTAGAACTAAGCATGCGGCATCTAACAAAATAACAAATGATTAATAGAAATCATAAAGAAATTTAATCTATGCAAAAAGTCAATAAAAGAATTAATTCATTTACCACAATCATGAAAAGTTGCTTCCTCCGTTGTCCCAGTGATGGGGTCTAGCTCCGCATGGTGAAAACACACTCAAAGGAATTTTTCATTACTCAAAAAGGTGTTTACAAGGAGAAAAGGTATAAAACAGGGCCTTTGTAACAGCTATAATTGTTACAAAACGGACTGTTACAGAGAAACACTAATAGACTGTTGCGATTTCGAAATAATTGTTACATAAAATGTTACAAAGATATTGAATTTGAAACTATAGGCAACGGTTTCTGCGACTGTTCTTGACTGCTGTTCTGTGTTCTTTTTCATTAATGGCAGCAGCAGAGACCAGCTCTGCAACTCCCGATTCTCACCTCTATTCCGTCCCCTAACGCTCCTCAACCCCACTGTGAGTCCTGTCACGCATTTATATAGTCACCGCACCAAAAATCTTCGTAATAAACTCCCAAATCTTCTCGCTGCCAAACCATTAAGTCGGGAATATTTTCCTTCCTGTTTTATCTTCTTACGCGTCTGCAACTACCTATCTCCATTCAACACGATCACATTTCCCCCAGTGAATGCAAAATAACATCCAATGATAATGTTCTCCCCAATCAATTCGTATCTTCCATATATATTCAACAAAAATATTCCGAGAATAAGACACTCTCTGTTTACGGATAATCCTCATAACTTGCCTTTTTTCTCGTATTTAAAACACTTACCATCCCTGTTTCGATTACACAGGAAGGTATCAATCCAAAACCAACAGAAGATCTCGATAAAATCTCTCCGAAATCAATACAGAAAATCCGAGTTTATCCTCATCTTTGTTTCGTCGAGAAACGATTATCCAGCCCAATTTACTCGATCCAAGAAGACATATCGACCCTGTTTAGTCCTAACAGGACCAGCCCAACCAAATTGAATGATTGAATCTGATAAAATCACGTTCAACCTCTGATCCAAAAATTCACCAGCCGTCTGCAAGAGTTTCCTGCCAAATTCTTTGTTTGAAATGTTGAAGTAGATGCCCCCTAACCAGAGTAGTGGTGCGAGTAGCATTGGGATGCCCCATAGCAATTGGGTTGCCCCTTAACCATGCTGGGAGTCCGTTTAACACCTGTTTTCCGAGGGTGCCTTTAGCAACTTTTTTTGAGCCGATTATTTTAGAAAATGTTTATTTCCAAAAATACCTAAAAATACATAAAAACACCATATTAGCACAAAAATCGAATTCCAACAAAACAGACATTGAGGAAAATTTAGACACAAAAATGTGTCTATCATTATTCATCATTGATGTATTTACATGTCTTATATAGATCATGTAATGCACATGATACACCAGTTTTACTTTGAAACTCGTGATGGTTCACAATAAACAAGAACTTGGAGAATAATTTTACAAAAGTAATAACCAAACAATCTTAGTCATCTGTAAGAATTAAGTATTACCCCCACATAAAATCTATGTAAATATAAATGGGAAAATACTTTTGGGTGGATTGTTTCTTTACAAATCATCGACAATTTTGGCTCTGTATCTTGGTGTTTGATATCATCTACAAGATTTTTATGGTGAAGGTCATCATCATAAAATATGAGTTGGTATATGCACATACTAAAAATGAGTTGTTAAATCTTCGTCATGCTTTTGTTAGAAATATAATATAATGGATATTTGGTGTATATTGTTTCACTATCTTTAGAACAACACCTCCATTTCCGTATGAGACATAAACACATATTGTACTAGCTTGGGTTGCATAATTTTCTTCGCAAAGAATGTTAATCAAATGAATTTCCACTAAAGAAAATGATGTGATTCTTCATCTTCGGAGCCTTCTTCAGATGATGAAGAAGATTCGGAACAAATTATTCAAAGAAAACACCGTCATCGCGAGGTTGCAAATAAATGGCAAGCTACTAACGTTGCTGAAATTTTACCTCTGTAGTCAGGTTGACTCACGAGTAGTACAAAAAAAAAATTGAATTGAATTTTTTTCCAAAGCATGTGTCTTATTTTTGATAAATTTTGTAGAGGTCGGAATTTTATTTGAATCCCTATAAATCTAAATTAATCCAAAACTAAATATCTATAGAAATCCGTGAATCTTTTACGAAAATATACATCCTATAGATTCAAATAAACTTACAGGTAGTTTGTATTTTTTCTTACTCAACTGACTCATATGGATCTGAGTCATCCAGATTTGACTCATTACACCCGAACATGACTCGTTGAGTATGACTGAGAAATTGTTCGTTAATAGTGAAAAGGAGGGGGTACCAAGTACACCACCAACTTTTTCGTTCGAAAACCTTTATGGAAAAATACCAATACAGTTGCAAGTAGGTCTAAAGCAAAGACCCTTGAACAATATATATATATATATATGTAAAAAAAAATCTTTCTCTTCCATAACCAATATAAGTTTAGACTAAAAATTCGTGAACCTGATTGTGTAGAAGAGTTCTTGAACAATCTCAAAAATCAATATCCAAGATCAATCTAGTCGTATCCAAATTCTAACAAGTATGATACTTTCAAATTGAAATCTATCTTTCAAGATACGAATTCAAGAAGAACCAGTCTTGTTTTTTATCCCAATTAATAAGGACTTAAACTATCTTGATTAGTTACGTACTAGTTATGTTATTCCTATTATAAAGATAAAACAATATAATGCGGAAAAGGAAAAATACAAGACACCATAAGTTTTGTTAACGAGGAAAACTGCAAAAAAAAAAGAAGACCTCGTCCAGCTTTGAACACCATACTATATTAAACCGCTACAGACACTAGCATACTATCATACTTCAAACTGGAATGCAGTTGACCGAATTAACCCTCTAAGTAATTTAGCTGCAGTCGTGTTCCTTATGTCTTTTGAACCTCGCAAGATTCCACACACTTGATTCCCTTAGATGATATCTTTTAAAGTCTAAGAATTGCTTCAACGTCAGTGAAGATTTCTGATACCAATCTGCCTCTAACAGATAAGCCTATTTGATTTCCCTTTTGATTTTTCAATCTAAGTCTGGAAATTTGTTTGCAGTAGACAAAGTCCAGCAAACCTCACGGAATCGGAACACTTGCACTCAATTAGTTTAGAAGCATGAATTAATAGCCACATCTCAGGTACAATCCAAACAAATCAAAAAAGAGTTTAGATATTTATCTTGAAGAATCACAAAGTCTGAGACGAAGAGAACTTTGTGAGTTTTATCTATCTCGAATCTGATCTGAGAAAACTAAAACCTCAAAGATCAATAACAACGAGATATGGATACAAGAACTATCATGTAAAATATAGTCTGGTCCGGCTTCATGAATCCCTAATTGAAGTCTTCAAAATCGTAACCTTGAATGTAGTTCGCGAATAACCTACGTTATAGAGGACGGCTCTAGCTTAGTAACTCAGACACAAGAATGCAAGGGATTAAGAAATCATGTTGCAAGAATCTCTCTATTGATATACTTTCGAGGCTCTGAGTAGCTTTGAATTCAAGTTAAGATAACTTGAGATCCAAGCAATCACTTTCTCGCCTTTAATAAAATTCTTATTAGGAATCCATGTAAGCATATGAAGAGTCCTCCTTGAAATCATACATCAGAATATGCATTATGGTCCAGGGTTATGGAATTTGTGCACAATGATGTTTCATGTTGGCAAGTATGCCTATTGAACTTACAAGCATGAGTGGTATTCACTAACACTCAAGAATTAAACCATGATCCACAAGTTCAAGATATTTTGTGAACAAAGTTATCTTAGATCAACACTGCTTAAATCAGAACTGGATAGGTATGCATACTTATGGACAATCCAAAAGCTTAGGCTCTAAGGGTACGCGTAACATGTGTGCGTCCCTTGGCCAGTCTGCAAACTCAGATCCCAAGGGTATGCGTACCTCCCCCACATTCTGGAACTCATATCAACACGGTACGCGTACCGGGTATGCATACCTACCCTGTTTGCGGAATTCAGATGTTCTAAAAACTCTCTTTAAACGATTTGAAACATTTCCAATTGCCATAGATCATAAACATCATTGATTGGAAATTTTCAAAATGATCAACTTGAAACAAAAATAGTTCATGAACAATAAAATGTTCTCAACCTAGATTGTCAAGGATATTGCATGAATCATATTTTTGAGAGATTTATCAAGATAAGCTTGACTCGAAATTTCTTCTTTACAATATTAAATCTGCTAAAATCCTACGACATAGCCTGATAAATAGAATGGTAAATGTTGTGAGTAAATATGATGATTCATTCTTCACATACCTCTTTGTTGATGAAGTTCTCGCAAATTTCTTTGTTTGTTCTTCTGTCTTCAATCTTCGAGGGTTATTCCATGATGTCTTATACTCAATTACCACACTCTAATCCTAGTCCAAGACTTGACTTTAATAGAGTAGAAATCAAGATATAGTTATGTGCATCTAACATTGACAATAAACTTGAAACTTGCGAGTTCGACCGAGCTGTGCGCTAACAAGTAGAGTTATGATTTTTTTTTTTTTTTTTGAATCCAGTCAAATATGTGTCGAACATGTCAGGTATAAAATGATACCAAACTCAAATAATCCCCCGTCAAATGTATGAGCCAAGTTAGATATCTGATCGCGAGTCGGACCCAAATAACCAACGTGATTCGAAGTTTTCCGGTAGGTGACCCAGCAAAAAAATAAAATAAATTCCAGTAGGTTTTATTACGCTTGAATGCGATAGACAAAACTCAGTCAGGTCGACTCACTTCAGCTGTGCCCCAAGTAACGTGTCTAAAACATATTCTCTTGAGGGTTAACGAAATACATAACCCGTAGGCCGTAACAATCAAACCGAGTTTGTGGAGTGCGAAACCCATCCCCCCTCTCTGTACAACAAGAGTCGGACAAAGCATCTCTCTCTCTCTCTAGAAAAAACTTGAACAAAGTCGATCCATTTGTTTCTCTTCTAAAAACACTAACTTGGAATCAGGTACGAAGTTTCCATTAGATTTGAGTCATTATTCTTAGTTAATTTCTTTGATTTCGTTAATAAAAGAAATGAATCTTTTATGCATTAAGTTATGGTTAATTTGTGGTTTATATATAGGATTTGGATGATACTGAGATATAGGTTTATGATGACGACATACAACTTCATGGCTCCTGTTGACATGGAATAGATGGAGAAAAAAGTTGTTATGCATAACATATATATCAAATCTTTCAAGGGGATTGACACCAAAAATTTCAATGGTAGACCAAGATATTGTGTATAGGCAATTACGACCTTCTGATATTGGAGTTCTTGAGCGAATTCATTGTGATCTATTTCCCATTAGGTAATAAAACTCTTTCTTCATGTCAAAATTGTTTAATTACTTTTTTCTTTTTCCTTAAAGCTTTGCAATTTACTTCAATTATATTCTCAGGTATGAAAGTGAGTTCTTCCACAACGCTGTAAGTGGTCGGGATATTGTGTCTTGGGGGGCAGTTGACTGTAGTCGAACTGATGGCCGAAGCGATGAACTTGTTGGATTTGTTACTGCACGTACTATTTTAGCAAATGATAGCGAGGTTTTCACTGGCCGTTGTTTGTGTCACAGTTGTTGATTAGGTAGTTACCCCTAAATCTTTGTAGTTTGTAATCTGACTCAGATTTTTATAATTGTTATGGCAGATAGGGGATATGCTCAGATATGATCCTACCAGGACAGATCAAACACTAGTTTATATTCTTACATTAGGCGTGGTAGAGTCTTATCGTAATCGTGGAATAGGTGGGATTTTTCTTTCCAATTTTCTACTTCCGTTTTCTTATATGATTCTGTCTTCATTGTAATTATAATGGCCCATTATTATATGTAAGTTGAACAAATATTAGAGTTTTGTTATGATTATTTAGAGAAAATCTGAAATGTTTATGTATCTTCTGTTGGACTTTCAGCTGCTGCACTTACTCGAGAGGTTATAAAGTATGCATCAAACCTAGCACATTGTCAAGCAGTTTACTTGCACGTCATATCTTACAATAATCCTGCAATTCAATTCTACAAGAAGTTGTGCTTTAAATTCGTACGGAGATTATCGGGGTTTTATTACATCCAAGGCCAACATTATGATTCGCTTTTGTTCGTGTACTATGTGAATGGCGGTCGATCTCCTTGTTCCCCACTGTAAGTGATATGTCTTTAACTTTAGGTTCTGCATAATGATGTCAATCACCAAACTTATGATTTATTACTTATTCTGTCATATAAAATGACTGGGGTTGAATATACTTCTTAGTTAGCAAGTTTGAAAAGGCCATTAGCTAAAACCTGTATGCATAATGTGAGTTATAGTTGACACATAAATAAACAGTACAAGAAAGAAACAGCGCAGAATTTCAATCCGCCACTCTGATTGCTGTAGAAAAAAACCCAACTTTGGTAAAACACAATACGTTTGTGATTGTTGCCAGTCACACATGGTTTATTACTTATGGTGTTGTTAAAAGGAAGTTTCATTCTTCTAAAATGAGTGCTAATGTACTTCATATCTTCTTCAGGAATCTTGATATTATTAAGACTTTGGTGGGAAAGATTGGAAGGCACCTTCGCTTAAGAAATCTTAGGAGTAATTAACCCTCTTGCTCTAGCTACAAAAGTGGTAGAACTGCATCACCATTTCAAATTTATACGGCAAAAGAATAAGAAAGAAATAAAAGATTATATCTCCGCACATCTACCAGAAAGAGTAATATAGTCCTTTACACACGGCCTCTTATGAACCCCAGAATGTAACCGAATATTGAATTTACCTTTACTATCAATTCTATAGGTTTGTATTTGTGTACTTGTATTTGTTAAAATACTTTTTCTGATGTTGTGGACTCTATTTTGCAGAGAGATTGTAGCAACCGTCGCAGCCTACGTTAAAAGCTTTTTCAAGTTAATGGTCACAAGGCTATGGAAGAGTGAGGAAAAGGTGTCAAGATGGTCTAAATGTAAGGAAAGTAGTCGTCTTTTAACAGCCCAAAATAAGAGGAATATTACCTCTGATAGTGATGGTTGTCAGTGTGTTTAATAACTTGTGTAATATTCTTATTTTCATGTTGTGTAATTATCAATTCTTAACTTAACTTGGTCACATCAGTTTGTTAGTTGTATTGTAGCATTTCCTTCCGATTGAGTAAATAATTTTATTCAGTCCGCATTCACAAGAACTTTAAGCAGAATGCATAGTCCTGAACTTAAAACTGTACTTTACAGTTCAACGCTAGCTTTTACGAACAAGGTTTCTGAGCAATTAATTTTAAGAAGCAAATTTCATGCTAAGATTACTGAAAACAACACAAAAGTGAACTTCAGGGAACAATTTTCAGACTTTGACACACAAGTTCGAGGAAAGAACACAAGATTCCCACACTACAAGCTATCTGACAAGTCGCATTACTGAGTTCGCATACAAGAATATATAAATATCCTTGATTTTGTAACTACAAGGTGTTCTTCAGAAGAGTTCACGGAGTACAAAGTGACTAATCAATAGCCATTGCTTCTGTACCACCAGTTGCATCACCAGTTGCATCCTCCAGACTGATTTTCTGTTCCTCCATGGCCACCCTAAGCTCCCCAGCCAAGCTCTTTTGCTCATCTTCTATGGTATTTTGAAGTTCATCCACCTGCAAGTAAAAAAGAATTTGGTCATCCCCTGATCTTCGGAATTTCAAGATATTAGGAGGTAATGAATGAGTGCATATGATTTGCTCATACCATAAATCCAACGATTGCAACAATAATAAGCACACAATTTTTTATAATTTTATGCAACTGTGGGTCTGGTGTTCAGGCCATGACGATAAATCTATCCTGGAACAATGTTGCAAACCTAAAATAGTTCATCTAAGATTCAACAAAGATTAAGTTGTGTTGTATGCCAAAAACTCACCACATGGAGCAAAAGCGAAAACTGTTTCTTGCGAAGCTCTAATGTTCTTGAACCAGCAGTATTCTCTGCTTCCAATGCTGCAATCTCCTTCTCGAGTTCAGTTATATCCTTTTGTGTGTCAGACCTTGGTGGTTGCATCGAGATCAGCCTCCGGATAGCTTCACATTCTTCCTTGTGCTGTCTTTCAATTTTACTTTTTTCAAGGTGTTTCTTAAGATCTTCGATATCGGCCTGTGTTTGCGAGATCTGTCGATGTAATTCACCTTGTAGCTCGTTGAAGTTCTCCTTTTCTCTAAGGTTTGCGTCAATAACTGCCTTGCTCTTGAGGAGTGGAAGTTCAAAAGTGGCCATCTCCTGTAAGAAGGCTTTGTACATCTTTTCACACGCACCATAGTTATCCGCGTCCCTATCAATCTCAAGGGCAAAAGAGATGAACTTTTTCTGAATTTTCTTCAATGGGGGCTCACCCCTGGTAGTGGTTGTCCGAGTAAGAAGCCTGTGTTTGATGATAGTGTCGTCTTCAAGTGGAGCAAAAGCATAATGTGCAGCCATTTCTTCTCCCCTACCTGCAACTTTTCTTCCTTTCACTAGCATCTGATTTGTTTGGAATTACTTTAGTTCCCAGTATAACAATATAAGCAAGCATATGCGTGTGTATACATTTACAAGAATAGTTTAGGAAATGAACCAGTGTTGGTTGTGATAAGAATACACGAATACGAAAAAGAAATAACTAGGTCAACACGTATCTCCTAGGTATTTTCACCACAAGTGCCATATGAAACAAAGGTGTCAGCTCAATCGTTGTTATTTTGGTAAAGTACAATCAGCTTGTCACAAACTTAATTCAACGTCTCGACATATCCAAGTCAACGATCATGATAGGTTAGATGTGCAAAATGGGCATATTCACGAAAATTAACAGGCCAATCTAAAAGAAATTGAGCTAATCCAAACATATCTCTTTCCAGCCCGAGCTGAAGTTGATTAAGAAAATATGCTGTGACCAATATGTTTTAAAACAGTATAAACGGTAAAGACTATTGACACCCATGTGGATTACGTTAAGAACAATCTAAGAACTCTGATTGGGAAATCATTATTCTTCTTCACTCAAATACATAACACAATTTCTCTTTGACATTTCAACAAGCACTTACTGAGCAACAACCAATGTATTATCTCCACCAGACTCAAAAACTAATACAAATATTTTCATCAATAGAACCGAAAATAGCAGAAAACATGATAGTAAGCAAAACCCGTGATTTGAAAATAAGTAAACAAATAATAAAATAAAATCATATCTCCAACAACTAAGGCAGATCACAAATTGAACGCAAGAGACAAGTTCGAGAGAGTACCTGAGCGATCGAAGTAAGATTTTAGGAACCCAAGCTACTCAAGAAGCAATAGGAAAACTGAATGGCAGTTAGAGAGTAAAAGCCCACAATTTACTTTTTAATTCAAAGGGGAAGATGAAGTTAATCAGATGAAGTTCATCTTTTGATTTTTATTTTTTCTTTCCTTTTAAACTAACCTCAGGTTTAGGAGAACATCCGAGGCTAGCAGAGTTTGAACCGTTAGATTGAATTATCTATCTCTTTATCGGGCTAAGGCTTTAAATTAAGGAGGCAGCTGTCTAATAAATATCTAATTGTACACAGCTCCTTGAGATATTTTTATTTTGCATTGTAGGTCCCTCAATTTGTAGCTCCTCAATCATGTTTTTCTTTTTTTGTGAAGCATGCAGATAATATAAAAACCAACGAAATTGTTATTACACGTGGGAATGTGATTCCCATAGAGTTGTTCAAAAGAATTTGATTATGAAACGACGATTTCTCTGGTCCCAAATTGATGTTGAGAGGTTTCCCGCCTGGCTGCCGTCTGCCGCAAAATTTGCTAGTCCATCGTTGCTTGGTTTCCTTCTCTATAATTATGTTGAATGACACGACATGGGATTTGATGCATTCGATGAATGATTTCTTCAATCATTTCAGAGATATACCATGGAGCTTCCTTTGAAGTTTTAATGAAGTGCATGAGCTCAATCAATTTATGATTATGGAAACCAAAACTAAAACTAGAATTCAGTTTTTTACTTAATTAATTTTAGTTTCATTATAAATAAAGCAAATCATAAACAACCCATAAGATAAATAATATTTAAATTTAAAACAAAAACCAATATCAAAAAAAATAGTTTTTCAGCCTCTGGATTTTTGGATTACTAGATCTTTTGGCTCCATGGTTTTTGATTTTTTTTTTGTCGGTTTGGACTAGACTCAGTCTAACGTGCACGCACTTTAAAAAGAAAAGAAAAAACAGATCAATATATAGATGACTGTCGTAATTTGTGATTTATCATTTTTGTTTCTTTTTCTTTCCTTTTTTTTTTCTTACTAGGAAATAATCGTTTGGTCCTTTTTTAGGTGGTCACACTCACAAGTCTGTTTGGTCCTTTGGGAAAACGCATTTTGTTTGGTACATAATTATTTAAAAATATCAAATGGACAAAGACACTCGTTCGTGCTATTTCAGCATTAATTTCCGTAACTCTTCTATTCCATAATTATTTTAGTTCACACTCTTTGATGAACTCTGAACTTCCTACTTATTTTCGTACTTGAGTTCATTCTATCTGATGAACTATCATAGTTCATTCTTTCAAATGAACACCTAATAAAACCAAACTAAAAATACATATGAAAACAAAGTTCATTCTTTAAAATGAACACAAAGCAAAACTTCATTATTATGACAAAAAAAAAAGAGTTCATTCTTTCTAATGAACACACAACAAGAACAAACCAAATTCAAATTAGAATAGAGTTCATTCTTTAAAATGGACACCCAACAAAACTTCCATTATTATGAACAAAAACAGAGTTCATTCTTTCAAATGAACACCTAATAAAACCAAAACTAAAAAAAGTTCATTTTTTCAAATGAACACCTAATCAAAGTTCATTATTATGAACAAAAAACAGAGTTTATTCTTTCATATGAACACCTAATCAAAACAAACTAAATAAAAACTAGAATATGGTTCATTCTTAAAAATGAATACATAACAAAAAAAACAGAGTTCATTCTTTCAAATGAGCACATAACAAAACTTTCATTATTATGAACAAAAAACATAGTTCATTCAAAATGTACACCTATTAAAAAACACAGATCTACAAAATCGAAGAATGAAAAGATGATTTACAGAGATTAAATGAAGCTCACGAGAAAATCAAATCAATCTTTGTAAATTGTCTCTTCACAATCTTCGAATCTTCAACATCAACAACAACTCGTCTTCATCGTCTCCATCATCTTCAACAGCAGCAACAACAACAAAGAAGAAAAACATACCCAAATATTCATCGTCTTCAACAACGGAAAAATCGATCTAGTAATCTTCAAATCAATCTTTATAGACCTGAAAATCAATCTTCAAAATCAATCATCACCATCGTCGTTTCTTCATCAACAAAAAGAAGAAGAAAAAAACAGAGAGAAAGTATATCTAGAAACATGAGGAGAGAGAAAACAAAAATTAAATGATTCCCTCATCTCTTAATAATTGAGTACATATATGGTCCCAAAAGGGTATTTCTGTAGCTATCAAAATACAATTACATCATCCATGACATCATCCCGCGTGAGTATTGTCCATCCTAGGACCAAATAATAATTTCTAGGACCAAACAATAATATATACTTTAAAAAAAGAACCAAACAGACAGTTGACTAAGTTAACTTGACCAAACTCACTCCATTATATAATTTCTAGGACTAAATGGTAGTTTCTACTTTTCTTAATCTAAAAAAATACTCTTTTATTTATCAATATGTCAAGTAAATATTTTTTATTTATTTTGTGAATAAGGATCTTATTACCAACCAAATACCTCATAACTATAAAACATCAAATTCTAAGAAACCAAAGCAAAAGAAACGGATAACATAACTATTGCTTGCCCATAACCAGGAAACATGCTAACTGGTTAGAGAATCAGGCAACAAGAAATATCATTGTGTCCATTTGTTAAACTAGGAACAATATTCCTAATATTATTATTTTATCTAAATATAAAATAAAAACTAAGAAATTTGGTATTGTATGCAACACGACATAATGCAGAAAAGATTTTCTTGCATCAAAAGCCAAAATATCAGCTGCATTGTTCCTTGATCTGCTAATAAAATTGAAACCCAAAAAGTTAGAAAAACTTGTAGAAAACGTTTAGTTTCTTTTACGATTCTTTGATTTTGCCAAGACATTAAATATTTCTTCCCTTTTGTGAAATCAATTATTCTCCTGCAATATTCCTCGGTCCATAATTTTGCGATCTTCAATTACTTGGCCCATTAGCTCCTTGTAAGAGTTATAACTTGTGCTTTTATGGACATGCAGCTTTGAACAATGATGCTCGTTTTAAAAAAGTGACAATATAGAGTTCGTTCTCTGAAATTTGTGAATAGTTGTTCTAGACCTATTTCTCAATTAAACTAGCAATAAGTAAAGGATGATATCAATATTGAGAATAATTGAGAGTCATGATTCCACCATCAATCATATTCGAGTGATTCATACATTAATTATGAATAATTATAGCTTATATTATTGATTCTGATTCTTTACTAAAAGTAGATTTCTAACCTATTAATTATGTGTCATAAGTATAATGCATCAAAAGCTCTAAATCTAAGCATACACCATCAAATAACAGGGTGTTCTAACTTTTCGCTTTCCCACCTAAAAACCAGTTATTTCCTCCTGCAACCCTAATTCACCGCCCCATTCGGCGGCAACGGTTTTTGCTTCCTTCCGTGGCTAAGCTCTTATTTCATCGAACCTTCTCGATGTAGTCTAGGAATTTTTTGGGTGTGGTTACAATTCCTCCTGGTCTAATTTTTCATTGGTCCGTTTCGGTGCTGTTGGTTCCTCTAATAGAAGAAGATTGATGGTAGGATTATAAACAGTACCTACAATGACTGCAAGTGCACAGTGGAAATTGTGTAAGGTGCAAACATATGTCGATCCCACAGAGACTTTGAGGGTGTAAGGCTGAAACTATATCACTATACTGATTCAGAATGAGAGTAACAACAAGGGGTTTTGCCGATACGACTAGATTATTTTCAAGTAAATGAAATAACAAAGTAGAGTGTAAAGCAAGATATTGTAAAACAAATGATGAGGAGGGTACTAGGGCCTATGAGTCCACCACTAACTTACACCAGTTATTCTGCTCATAACACTAACCTTGTCCTTAAAACTGATAATAAAAGAGATGTCAATCCTCTGTATATCTAAGGTCACTTTGATATGAATGATTCAATCACAACTAAGGTATTTCTCCTAAGCATTAACTGTCTTTTCAGGGCACAACTAATCAAAAGATCAATATTTTGGATTAAGCATGAGTTGTAGTTCTTCAATACAATATTATTCTAACTACAATGGATACATGGCATACACTGTGAAAGTAAAGTATTGAAGTCCTAAGATTGAATTTTATTCTAAGATAATTAAGCACAACAAGGTTACTGCCATTAACATAAATAACAAGTAGCAAACTAGGGCTTCATCTAAACCCTAGCAGGTGAATTTAGAACATGGTGAAGATGATTAAAACACAAATTAATTAAGATAACTAGTTGGTCAAACTGAAATTGGATGATTACATAATTCACGGAGAACCCTATTTATACCCAATTCCTTCTCAAAATACTAGAATTGATAAATTAAAGAACCACCACTCACTCAATTCGTGTTTTACCGACAAACCCTCTCTGCAATTCTTCCTGCAACTCTTGATTTGATGGTTGCTTTTAGCTATTGAGGCTAACCCTAGCTCTGTCTCTCTCAATCATAACTTCTAAGGTTACTGTTTTTGGGAAGAAGCTATAATAAAGATAGAAAGAGACTAGGAGGTTGATCGATGGCTATAGATCAGAGATTCGTCGGGGATGGAATGGATTGATGGAGAGATTGATGAACTGATGGTTTTGCAGGGTATGGAGAGGATGAAAGTATGAAGGAGGTGTTTGGCTTTCTGTTTGATTTGGAGAAGAAAAGTAGGAGTTTGGTTGTGAGGCGGGAGTATCAATCGTTGATGTGCAATGTGGAGATGCCTTGGATGTTGACCATCTAACTCGGATCTGACGGCTCAGATCGGAAACGAGTTTGGGTATGGGATCTTAGGTTTTATCTCTTGAAATATCTTCTTCTAGGCCCAACATTCTTCAAAGCTAATATCTCAAGCCCACACCTAGTATTTGAGTCTTGCAAACTACATTCTTCACTTACGGATGAGGTGCAAAAGATAATCTTCACTTGCTGATAAGGTGCATAAAATATCCTTCACAGAAGATATTCTTCACTGCTTTCCAGCGGGAGCCTTTGTTATCTCTCTTCCGTTGTCACCATTTCTTTGCTCTTTTGGCCTCTCGATTCATCCAATCTTTATTTAGCACCTGAAAACACAAAATTAATTAGTACAAGTATTTATTCTTGAAAACAATGAAAATACAGAATTTGGGATGATATATGATTTTAAAGCGCAAAAGATGAGTTAAATGCCAATAAAAAGGTATAAAAATATGCAATATTTGGCACTCATCAAATACCCCCAAACCTGAATTTTACTTGTCCTCAAGTGAAACAAAAATTAATAAATCCTAACTATACCACTGTCGCTGGTCTATCGAATGCATTTAGCGTATGCACTAAGCCTTTAAACCCCTAGGTGTCCCTAGTGGACGAGTTGTAGTCTCGTGAGGGTTTACCAGAGGTGTACCCACAAAATCTTCTCCAACTTCAGAGCGTAATAGAGTCATAAGCATCCAAGGATCTATGAGGACATAGAGTTTCTGCATGCTAGTAACACGAAGTTAGAAATACCAAAGAACGCATTCTCATCCTTAAGATTTGAGCGAGAAATAACCATAACATAAGAAAGAATTCGGGTTCGAGAGTGATCACAGGCCTCGACTTCTGCCTCACCAATAGGGTTTCATGATAATTACACTCAAAAAGACCGCTTTTTTAGTCTCTCATGTGTGCAGACAGGAGTAAAGAGATAAATCCTGCACACGTTGAATGGTGGGAAGGAGAACTTTCCGAAATAATTTCTGGAGACTCCACAAAATTGTGGGAAAAAAAATCTTTTCTGATGATCTCTTAGAAAGGAAATCAATCATTAGCAAGGATGGGAGTACTCACTTACCTTCACATCCGATCGGCAATCAACACCACTCTCACAACATCCATAGAAACTTCTTCGATCTTCGGTCTTCAACTGTTGATGATGAACTCTTGAACTTCTTAGAACCTTGACAATTTCTAATTCTTCTCTTCAATTTCCTTGTTGCTTGAATTTTCCTCTTAAATTCTTCTTCTTTACCATGGTTTTTTTTTTTTTTTGATTTTGAAGCACAAACTGAAAATAACAAAATAATAATGAAACTACTAAAGCCATGGATGAAGGACTTTATCACTTAATTCTTCACAACCTGTATTGTCTTGATTTTATGAACTTCAATATTTCTCATCTTTTTCTGTTTTTCTTTGCTCTTGTAAAATACCTCTTCAAATGTGTATAATATTCTGCTTTTTATACTGTATCTTCACTTTGAATTGGAACTTTTTACTTTTCCTTGAATTGTTGCATGTAAACCTCTGACTATTTCAACTTTCTTCTAATATTCTGACGTTGTTCTGCTCGTTGATGATGATGTGTTTCTATGGATCTGTTGATGTTTTCGAGAGAGAGAGAGAGAGAGTGGTGCTAACTACAAATCAAACTACAAGAAGGAATTTTCATCTTTAGACGTCATCCTTAGAGCTGTCAATTTCTAACCCGGCCCGCGGGTTGGACCTAACTTGGCTTGTTTTAACCCGGCTCGGCTTGGCTTGTTGTCTAAACAAGCCGGGTTAGGGTTGTCATATCTAGCCCTAGTAAAAACAAGTCGGGTTAGGGTCAACCCGCAGGTTACCCGTCAACCCGTCAATTTCATGTGAGTTACTAATTTAGGAATTTTAAGTTACTAATTTAAGAATTTTAGGGTGTTGTTCTAGAAATCAAAGTTCATATTTCCTTAAATGATTTAATATAATCCAAATTTCATTTGATTTAGGATTACAGAGTAGTGATCCCTCTGCCCACTAAATTTTTTATACATTTAAGTGATTTTAGTTTCAACCACCCCATTTAACAAGCCAACCGGCAACCCGTTAGAGCCAACCCGTCTAGGGATAGGGTTGGGGTTTTTGGCTTGTACATGAATAGTACTAGGGCTAGGGCTGACCCTAACCCGTCCATGTCTTGTCAAGCTAGGGACGGGTTGACCCTAGCTTGCCCGTTTGACAGCTCTAGTCATCCTCATGATTGACGGAATTAGCACTCAAAATATCAAAAATAGTGCTGAAAGTGGTGCGAAGTTGGGTAGCTCACCATTCCTACCCGGAATTTACGTACGGTGACACACACTCTAAAAGTACTTTTAGATAGTCATAAAAATTGAAGGTTGGTGCCTCGCATGACGTAAAAATAGGTAGTCTCCACTAAGGGTGATCACAATTCTACTACCAAATATTTTTGCAGCACCTAATTCTCCCTCCGGCATGGTTAAATCCAACTTTGACGCTCTAACAACCAAGAAACCCTATTGTGTTCTCCAGTACTTCCAAATTCAGTTATTTCTGCCAGACTCTCTATGTAAACATATCTAGAAGCATGCTAGTGACTCTAAGATCTCTAAAAGTTGGAGGTTTTATGCAAATATTTACAAATATTTTTGATTTTTTTTTTTTTTTGAAGATGCAAAAGACTAAAAACTCTATATGCAAAATACTCCCCCACACCTAAACTAAACATTGTCCTCAATGTTTAAATAAATAAGCAGAATTATAACAACATACCAGAAGAACAATGCAGAGTAGATTTAAAGGAAAGAGATTACCAGATGCAAAAAGGATGGTGCGAAACCAGTAGTGGATGAATGCTTTGAAAGCAAACAACAAGATATAGAACGATAAGACAAAAAGTTTGGTTAGCACACATAAAAATTATGCAAAAAGAAAAAGAAAAGGGAAAGAGAATGGACTTTTAATCCATATGAATGTACACGGGTGAACCAGTTCAGTCCACATAAACAGGGTCTGCCAAGTCCATGGTCTCAACTTCTGGTGGAAGATACTCCAGAAATGGTTTCAATCTCTGACCATTGACCTTGAAGATGTTATTGTTTGGTGGATTATCAACTTCAATAGCTCCATGAGGGAAAACAATACGTACCAAGAATGGACCTGACCATCGAGAACGTAATTTTCCTGGAAAAAGATGCAAACGAGTGTTGTACAATAAAACTTTTTGACCAGGTGTGAAAGACTTGCGCAAAATGCGTTCGTCATGAAACACTTTCATTCTATTTTTGTACATTTTGGCACTATCATATGCATCATGTCTTATTTCTTCTAACTCATTGAGTTGAAGTTTTCTTTGGGTGCCAGCTTTATCAAGATCAAAGTTCAATTTCTTAACAGCCCAATAAGCACGATGTTCTAGTTCTACAGGTAGATGACATGCTTTACCATACACAAGTCTATAAGGGGACATGCCAATAGGAGTTTTGTATGCAGTTATATAGGTCCACAAAGCATCATTTAAACGTAAAGACCAATATTTCCTAGTCGGATTAACAGTCTTTTCAAGAATGTGCTTAATTTCCCTATTAGAAACTTCTACTTGGCCACTGGTTTATGGATGGTATGGTGTTGCTACCTTGTGAGTGATTTCATACTTGCGCATAAGTGATTCAAAAGGTCTATTACAAAATGAGTACCACCATCACTGATTATTGCTCTAGGTGTTCCAAAAAGAGAGAAAATGTTTTCTTTAAGAAAAGAAAGAACTACTTTATGGTCATTTGTATTGGATGCAATGGCCTCTATCCACTTAGAGACATAATCAACAACAACAAGAATGTATAACATACCTTCTGAGTTAGGAAATGGACCCATGAAATCAATACCCCACACATCAAACAATTCCATAATCAAAATAGGTTGTAAGGGCGTCATGTTTCTTCGTGAGATACTTCCTAATTTCTGACATCGTTCACAAGCAATACAAAAGGCATGACTATCTTTGAACAACGATGGCCAATAAAAACCACTTCACAAGATATTTGCAGCAGTTTTCTTGGCACTAAAATGGCCTCCACATGCATGGTCATGACAGAAAGAGATGATATCTCTTTGTTCAGAATTGGGGACACATCTCCTAATGAGTTGGCCATGGCAGTATTTAAACAAGTATTGGTCATCCTAAAAGAAATATTTCACTTCAGCCAAGAATTTAGAATGGTCTTGTTTAGACCAATGCAAGGGCATTCTACCAGTGACGAGGTAGTTGACAATATCAACAAACCAAGGCATTTCAGACACAAGCATCAATTGTTCGTCAGGGAATGATTCTCTAATAAGCAAATATTCATCAACAGATTCACCATTCAACCTAGACAAGTGATCAGCGACAACATTTTCAGACCCTTTCTTATCTCGAATTTCGAGATTGAACTCTTGTAACAAGAGTATCCAGCGAATTAGACGAGCTTTAGCATCTTTTTTAGAGAGAAGATATTTCAATGCAGCATGGTCAAATAAGATCTAAACTTGTCCAATACAAACACAACAACTAGTAATTCTTTCTCAGTGGTGGAATTATTCAGTTGCACATCATTAAGTATTTTACTATCATAGTATATCACATAAGGGAGTTTGTCTACTCTACAACCTAAAACATCTCCTACAGCATAGTCAGACGCATCACACATAATTTCAAATGGTAAGGTCCAATCGGGTATTCTGACTATAGGGGAAGATGTGAGAAGAGCTTTCAATTTCTTCCACACTTCCTTACAAGCGTCATCAAAGACAAATGCAACATCTTTTGCAAGAAGACTACACAATGGTCTTGAAATTTTACTAAAGTCTTTGATGAATCTCCGGTAAAAACCGGCATGGCCTAAGAATGACCTTATCTCCCTCACAGAGCGAGGTTGAGGAAAGTGTTGAATGAGATCAACTTTAGCTTTATCTACTTCTATGCCTTTTTCAGAAATGATATGCCCTAGAACTATGCCTGAGTTAACCATGAAATGACATTTTCCCCAATTCAAAACCAAATTCTTTTCTTTACATCGAATTAGCACAAGAGTAAGATGATGCAAACATTCATCAAAAGAAGACCCAAACACAGAGAAATCATCCATGAAAATTTCAAGAAACTCATATATCATGTCAGAGAAAATGCTCATCATGCAACGTTGAAAAGTAGCGGGTGCATTACACAACCCAAAAGGCATACGACGATAAGCAAATGTTCCATAAGGACAGGTAAATGTGGTATTTTGTTGGTCTTCGGGTGCTATGTGAATTTGGTTATAACCCGAATAGCCATCTAAGAAACAATAGTGACTATGTCTTGACAAACTTTCTAGCATTTGGTCAATGAAGGGAAGAGGAAAATGGTCTTTCTTTGTTACTGTGTTGTGGATGGTGGATTTTCATTTAAGGCTAAAATTGTAAAAGACAAAACTATGCGCTAACATCCTGCAAAGGATAAATCCACTGATAAAGTGGAGAATACTTCTTCACTATAAACTTATAACATTACCAATTAATGCATGACCAGCCTTGTATTTCCTGTATTGCTTCACTCTTATCAATATTGGTGCGGCATGACGACTGAGTGTTGCTCTGAGCAGAGCAACACGAATCTCCAAGCATTAAATAAGGAGGCACGTACGAAATACCCGTACAAGCTATAACTCTCAGAGTGTTATACTAGCCCGATCGAGCATCTGGACTGTCCGTATCAGTCTCAGAAACAGTCACGACCATCCAACTTTACCAGCATGATTGGATGACTTAGATCGAATCCATAACCCTCAAGCAGGTATTGGAATGTTCAACACCGGAGCAATGCGGACCCCGCATGGTCGGCATCCCCAAAAGGGTAGCACTTCTTGCCAATTCTTCCAGCCAAATTAGGGTTTGCAACACATTACATGTGTCGCAAATCAGTCTCAACCATCCATCTTCGCAGGCATAGATGGAGGGTGTAGATGTAGATTCAAAGGGCCCAGAACATGTCAACACAAACATTGTGGGCCCGCCTACATACATGACCGATCGGTCAGGGCCAAACATGGATGGTTGCCCCAATTCGTGCGCCCAAACAAGGCATGGCGCAAGGCTGGCAAAACCCTAATTAGGGTTTTCGATCACGAGCGTCCATTTTCACCTGATCGAACGAAGGGTCTAGGAGTCGATTAAGCAGGTCCAGTAAGTATCAACACGATCATTGTGAGCCCACATATCTCCACACCCGATCGGCCAAGGCATATCATGCCTGGTCGTCTCGATTCGCACGCCCAAACTAGGCGTGGTCACACCTCCCAATTGCAAACTAATCTCGACCACTCAACTTTTACGGACAAATTGAGTGGCTCAGATCACGTTTCTATGAGGTATTAAGGTATGGACGTGTACACCAGCCCGCCGTCTGTATACCAGACTAATCGGCCAAGACCGACCAAGCTTGGTCGTCTCGAGACACGCGCCCGAAGTTTGCATGACGTGCGGCTTTTGCGGCACCGTATTTCTGTCGCAAATTGATCTCAACCACTCAACTTCGCCGGACAAATTGAGTGGCTTAGATCACACATTCACGAGAAAATGAGGTATGGGTGCCTACGCCGGCATGTCGTCTACACGCATGCACGATCGACCCGACCAAAATTGCGTCCCAATCTTGGTTTCGACCAAGCTGAAGAGTGATGCTTGCGCACCTCTTCATAAACCCTAATTCCACTAACAGGCGCAGATGAGTGTTTCAAAGATCATCTCGTCCGTTGAACTTCACCTGCTTGGTTATACAACCCTGGTCAGGAGTTAACTGGTCAATGAGGTGTTGTGGTGATTACCATCCGCCACTCTACCACACCAAGTGATCGGTCAAGTCAGGACTTACCTGTACAGCCCCAAATGATCACTTGAAGATGGCTATACACGCATCTATTTTAAGACGCTTAATCGTGACTTACTCAGTTAAACCTTAAAACAGCGATGCTTCATACATGATGAATATATTCGATGCATTACATACATAGAATTCACGTGATATTTTACAAGTATCAAATTCTAAATAACTTAGTTATTTAACCTAGCATTACATGCTACCTTATGTGGATCCCACGATCCACACACTCGAGACATAAATCATGTCACAAACTGGGGATACATACTGGGGTATTGATCTGGCGGTTTACAGCGTGCAGCGCACAACACGCCATCACAAGAACGTGTCAGGAAGTCATGGACGGTTAGTGATGATGGGAGAAGTGGGCAAGACTGATCGTGTAACACTAACACCCGCAACTCCACTACTCCATCACTCCACTTTCTCCACTTCCCACGAGATACGTGAGTAAGTCTCAATGACTTGTATAAATAGGTTCTCCACCCTATTTCGACAGGACAAGACAACAGAAGCAAGTGTTGATACAACCGTATTCAAACACCGGAACTGATAGCTTACATTCTGCAAGCCAGTTCAGCTTTCTAATACAAGTCATACATAGGTAACACCTTCACAATATCAACACCTTCTTCGCTTCCCTTCCTAAGATCAACCCCATCTCCTTCACTTTGTGACCGAAGCAAGTCTGGAACGACCATTTCTTGGTTTAAGCCAGAATTGTACAGATTGATTTCTCGAATCACAAAGCACTCCCGTGCAGTGCATTTGTTTGGGGTTTAGATTCATTCCTCATCCACACACCCCAAATTACCAAATTCGGCAGGAATAGTTTTCACCCATAAATAATTGGCGACCACAGCGGGAGGTTAATCTCTCGGTTGTAAAGTCAATTTCTTCAATACCATTCGATCGGTTTCAAATGGTTGGTCTTAGGACCGCCTCAATGGCCTCATATCCTGGTGATTCCTCCAACGGAGATACCCCTCCTCCCAACAGCGTACCTGACAGTATAATCAGGAGACTTCCAACGTTGAGTGAACTAGCGCGAGTACAGGAGATTCACACGAAGAACATGGAGATGATCAAGGAAGCGATAAATGGCATACTTGACCTACTAATCAAGATCACATCAGAGATAAGCGTTCCAGAGGCTTGCACACCGGGGACTGGTCCCTCTCAAATCAACAACTTTATTACGAACCAGAGACCAGTGAATCAGGAAGCGGCATCTCTAGCGAAAAGTTTGTGTGAACTTTTACACCTCTCGAAGAATCAGCGGGCGGAGACGTTTTCTGCAATTAACCAGATAGCCCTGGACGTACACCTGGCTCCTTCACGTCCAGAGGTCCTAAGAGCATCAGAAACATCTGTAAATAATGTTACATTTACAGAAGAAGATATGATGGAAGAAGAAGGTCACAACCGAGCCCTGCATGTTACCGCACACATCAAGGGTTCAGAGTTCAGAAGGGCCCTCATCGACACATGAGCATCTTCGAATGTGACTACTCTCAAGACTCTCAGGACAGCCAAGGTTCGCCCATGCAAGATCGTACGACAGCCCACCACAATGACAGACTTCGAAGTCATAGAGAAGGAGTAGGACTATCATATGATATTAGGGAGACCGTGGCTTCATGGTAATAAGGCCATCCCTTCAACATATCACCAGTGCCTAAAGACCATGCTAAATGAGGAAGTCATCCATATTCCTGCATCATTGTCTTTGTACGCACCAATATGCGGAGTGGAACTTTTTGAGCCAAAGGAAACTCCGCAGGGAAGATCAGACAAAGTCATGTGCACCCCACTACCCACGTGGGCTTCAATTCAGGAAGAAGACCGACTTGCATCACTAAGGGCTAAGTACCACAACGCACCTTTGCTGATGAGGCGTCCATCTTTATCCGGTGAAGCTTCAACCCACGTTCACCCCAAGAGGGAACGAACTTTCGAGGAAAGCTGTGATCAGAAGGTGAAAACAATATACCGACGCCGCTGTTAGCAATTAGAAGGAGAGACTGGCACCCAGTCTCTCCGCCCAGATGAGTGTTTCAAGAACGATGGGCCATAAGAAGAAGTATTGGACGCTCCGTGACAGTTACAAAATGGCACCAACTCCACAACTGACGAGCTCGAAACTGTTAACATGGGGAATGAAGAATCTCCCAGGCCTGTCTTTATCAGTTCGACTTTGTCCACAGACAAACGCGCGAGTCTTGTCCAGCTTCTCAAGGAGTATCAAGACGTATTTGCCTGGACGTATGAGGAAATGCTTGGTCTGGATGAAAAATTGGTCACTCACCATCTACATATCATACCTGGATCCAAGCCGATCAAACAGTCTCTGAGGCAATTCAGACACGAAGTGGAAGAACAAATCAAAACCGAAATTCAGAAGTTGCTAGCTGCTGGCTTTATCAAACCTATTCACCATCCGACCTGGTTATCTAATGTGGTTCCAGTAAAGAAGAAAAACGGACAGATACGGTGCTGCGTGGACTTCAGAGACCTGAACAAGTGCTGCCCCAAAGAAGATTTTCCTCTGCCTAACATCGACATGTTAGTAGATGCTACCAGTAGACACGGCATGTTCTCCTTCATGGATGGTTACAGTGGATACAATCAGATAAGGATGTATGAACACGATGCATATAAGACAGCCTTTCAAACCCCTCTTGGAAATTTTTACTATATTGTTATGCCCTTCAGTTTAAAGAATGCCGGTGCAACGTATCAACGCGCTATGATGGAAATCTTCCATGACATGATGCATAAGCAAGTAGAAGACTACGTGGATGATATTGTGGTCAAGTCAAGAGCTTGGGCAGATCACGCATAAGTCTTACGACAAGTGTTCGAAAGGTGCAGTGAATACAAATTGAAGATGAATCCTTTGAAATGCGCCTTCGGTGTCTCTTCAGGAAAATTTCTGGGATTCCAAGTGACTGCTTAAGGGATCAAAGTAGACCGTCCAAGATTCAAGCCATCCTCACGATGCCGCCACCACAAACTGTGAAGGAACATCAGAGCTTCATGGGCAAGGTGAACTACATTCGTCGTTTTATACCTGGCTTGGCCCAGCTTGTCGCTGCATTCACCCCCTTGCTGAAGAAGGGAGAAAATTTTATTTGGACCGCAACTCAACAAGAAGCGTTTCAAAAGATTCAAAGAATACTATCATCTCCAACCATCATAAGGTCTCCCGTCCAAGGGAAGCCGCTATGTCTCTACACCGCCTCCAGCGATACCGTTGTAGGGTCTTTACTCGCCCAGGAAGACGATGAGGGAATCGAACGCCCCATATATTACTCCAGCCGAATATTAAAAGATGCTGAGCTCAGGTATCCCAAGGCGGAGAAGGCATGTTTAGCTCTAATCCATTCCATTCAGAAGTTCAGACATTACCTACTGTCCAACAAGGTGGTACTCATATCTAATTCTGATCCTGCGAAGTTTTTGCTTTCAAAACCGGTCCTGATGAGAAGGACGGCCAAGTGGCTTCTCCAAATGTCGGAGTTGGACATAACACATACGTCGCCTAGAGCTATCAAGGGACAAGCAGTCGCAGACTTATTAGCAGCATTCCCTGGAGAAGGCACTACGGGGCCACACGAAGATCTTTCTGGAGAATTTACAGACATCTCTGTTGTCGAGGAAGAAGCATGGATCTTGTATTTTGACGGATCCGCTACCCCTAGCAGTAACACCGGAGGAGAAGGCGTGGTCTTAGTATCCTCGACTGGGGAAGTATTCTCACACTCCTTCAAGCTGTACTTCCATTGCACCAACAACTTAGCAGAGTATGAAGCCTTCCTCATAGGTCTGTAAATAGCCAAACAAGCAGGAGTCACACGTCTGGAGATAAGAGGTGACTCCAAACTACTGGTGAATCAGATGAATGGAGTATACGCATTGAAGGAAGTAACGCTAGCTCCATACCGATCAGAAGCACAAAGGTTACTAAACTACTTTGCCGATGCAACCATAACCCATATTGGTCGCAGCAACAACAAACACGCCGTTTGCCTAGCAACGCTGGCTTCCAAATTGAATTTCGAAGGTTTTGAAGAAACCCTGACAGTAAAGAGGAGAACCATAAAATCAACATGGCTGTCACAATACAAAGACACCGAGGCTCACGATTGGCGAACGCCGATCATTCAGGAGATCAGCAGCTCACTGTCCCAAGGAAAGGTCAGTCTCAAAACTCTGCGGAACTTCTTCATGCTCCATGATATGCTATATCATCAAAACCCGGATGGTTCTCTATCAAGATGTCTTGGAGATGATGAGGCACAACAACAACTTAACCATGTTCACAATGAAATTTGCGGACAATCACTGGTGGTAACGCTTTACCGACGACTTCAACGCCTGGGCTATTACTGTCCAGAGATAGAGACTCAATCCAGACTACTTCAGAATTCCTGCTCAAATTGTCAAGCGCCTCCACACCAATTGGAGGTTTTTAGTGTGAACCACACTAGGAACTGGAGAGAGCCGTATATTAGCTATCTCCGCGACGGGGCAACTCCCACTAATCAAAAGGATGATGTCAAGATAAAGAAAAAATCCAAGCGGTTCGTATTTCACGAAGGGATCCTGTATCGCAAGAGCTTCGGAGGTAATCTATTGCGATGCCTGGATGGGTTATAAATCCCAATCATGCTGAAGGAAACACACGAAGGGGAACATCAAGGGAAGAGGAAACTGTTTCTCCAAATACACGAGAAATACTATTGGCCGACCATGGAAGATGACGCAGCTGCTTTCGTTAAAAGCTGCCACAAATGTCAAATTCATGGGAACCTTGTTCACGCTCCTTCCACCCCTTTACACTCGATAAGCAGTCCATGGCTATTTTACAGCTGGGGACTGGACATTATCGGGAAAATCAATCCGTCGTCATCAAAGCAGCACGAGTACATCATAATTGCGACAGAATACTTCACTAAATGGGTAGAAGCCATTCCTCTACGAGGGATTATAGGAACAACAATTGCGGCTTTCATTAAAGAACATATCATTTGTCGCTTCGGTGTGCCAAAGCATATCATCACTGATCACGGCACTCCCTTTGCTAACAAATAGGTACTAGAGTTACTTGAAGAGTATGAAATTAAACATGTCTTCTCCACTATCTACTATCCTCAAGGAAACAGACAAGCTGAGAGTACCAACAAGACACTGATCCGGATCATCAGTCGAACAGTGCATGACAACCCTAGAGAATGGCATGAACAGTTACCAATGGCGATATGGGCATATCGAACGTCACCCAGAAGCTCCATTGGAGTTTCTCCATGCTCACTTTTTTACGGTGCAGACGCAATTCTCCCAGCAGAGATCAAAATCCCATCAGCCAGGATTGCAGCAGCAACCAGAGTCCACTGGAATGAGGCTGAAGCATCCAACTCTAGAGTAGCGGAGTTGGACACTCTGGATTTCAGAAGAAGCAAAGGCAGAAGAACACACTCACGTGTACATGAATAGAATTTCCAGGGCATACAACAAAACTGTGAAACCACGTGTTTTCAAAGTGGGGGATTTGGTCTTGAAAACGGCCAAACACATCCAACAAGACATGTCCGCACCGAAATTCTCACCGAAATGGGAAGGTCCTTATATGATCACCAAGTCTTACAGTACCGGCTACTACAAGATCATTAAAGTGGACAGAGGCAAGCTAGAGACAGTCATCAACGGAAAATGGCTCAAGGCATATCATGCTTGATCATTGGCCGCTCTGTCTCATGACACAACAACACATGCATTTATTTTCATTACATGTTTGAATTATCAATTTATTCAGAGATGCTTTAATGAAAAAACCTGTTTCATCAATCAAAAACCAGTACAATTTATTCCGCAAAGATGTTCAAAACCTTTTGACATGAACGTCGTTAACAATGAGAAAATACAGCTGAATGCGGCTTAAAAGAGGCATCTAACAGATTATAATTCCTTGAGAGAATCATCTTCAGTCTAGCTTGATATCTCTATGTCATATTCTTCAAGTTCTGTACTGCCTGCTCCACCTTCTCCGATTCAGCAGCCAGAGTCTTTTCTTCTTCCAAGATAGCCTTCGCAGCAAGAACTACATTCGCAAGGGTGCCGGCTCGATCAACCTTGATGATGTCAAGACGCTGACGCAGCCAACCCACATTGAATTCCATCGATTCACAGGTAGACACCATGTTCTCCCACTCTTCAAATTTTGATTCGGCAACGTTACGGATGGAGATACCCTCCATCTCAGCAATCAGGGGAAGAAGGCAGTTTACCGTGGTAACCAAAGCAGATGCACAGTGTTGAACTACATTACTGGTTGCAATATGGCCATACCTCTTCCATACTTTTCTGTATAAAGGTACGAACTCCTTCCGCACCAATAATCCGCCGATGGTTCGATAGCTAGAAGACAAACATTTCATGTGAATATCGAATGAAAGACCTGCGTTGGGGTATTCGTAAGACGAGATACCTAGATCGACATCGTCGAGATCCGCAGGAGTGGGAGTATTCGAATTTAAAGGAAGGGGACTGGTCAAATCATCATCATCGACCATTGTCACACATGGGCGTCTCCGCAAAAAAAAGGAGGAGCGAACTGGTACGGTCTTCCGGCGAACACGAACAGGAGAGTTATCGCAAAGTTGTTCATCCTGAACCTCAGATGGGCGTACGCGTTTAACAGAAGATCCTGGGTGGTATGAAGAAGATGATCTGCTATTGTTCAATATGTCAAAGAGATAGAGTTTATGCAAGAAAAACCTATCAATGAATAACGGTTTTTAAACACCGCATACATGTTGAAGGAAACCCTAAAGGAAGACCAAATCAGCTACAACAGAGCTTATCCGGAGGTCTCGACGCCGACCGAGTCGTGCTTTTCTCCCAAACCCTAATTTGACCAGCTCCACCTGGCGATGTCTATCTATGCGGTAAATACGTATTTACTTTAACGTAGTCATTTCCTTATAAAAATTTGTCACCATCTCCTGCCTACCCCACAATAGTGTAACCATTATGTGCTAGGCAGGGGACTTAATGTTGATGGTGGATTTTCATTTAAGGCTAAAATTGTAAAAGCCAAAACTATGCGCTAACATCCTGCAAAGGATAAAGCCACTGATAAAGTGGAGAATACTTCTTCACTATAAACTTATAGCATTACCAATTAATGCATGACCAGCCTTGTATTTCCTGTACTGCTTCCCTCTTATCATTATTGGTGCGGCATGACGACCGAGTGTTGCTCTCAGCAGAGCAACACGAATCTACAAGCATTAAATAAGGAGGCACGTACGAAATACCCGTATAGGCTATAACTCTCGGAGTGTTATACTATCCATATCGAGCATCCAGACTGTCTGTATCAGTCTCAGAAACAATCACGACCATCCAACTTCACCAGCATGAGTGGATGGCTTAGATCGAATCCATAACCCTCAAGCAGGTATTGGAATGTTCAACACCGGACTAATGCGGACCCCACATGGTTGGCCTCCACAAAAGGGTAGCATGGCTTGCAAATTCGTCCAGCCAAAGCAGCGTGGACGAGAAACCCTAAATTAGGGTTTGCAGCACATTACATGTGTCGCAAATCAGTCTCAACCATCCATCTTCGCAGGCATAGATGGAGGGTGTAGATGTAGATTCAAAGAGACCGGAGCATGTCAACACAAACACCGTGGCCCGCCAACATACATGATCGATCGGTCAGGACCAAACATGGATGGTCGTCTCAATTCTTACGCCCAAACAAGGCATCACGCACGGCTGGCAAAACCCTAATTAGGGTTTTCGATCACGAGCGTCCATTTTCACCTGATCGAACGAAGGGTCTAGGAGTCGATTAAGCAGTTCCAGTGAGTATCAACACGATCAATGTGGGCCCACATATCTCCACACCCAATCGCCAAGGCATATCATGCCTGGTCGTCTCGATTCGCACGCCCAAACTAGGCGTGGTCACACCTCCCAACTGCAAACTAATCTCGACCACTCAACTTTGCCGGACAAATTGAGTGGCTCAGATCACGTTTCTATGGGGTATTAAGGTACGGACGTGTACACCATCCCGCCGTATGTATACCAGACTAATCGTCCAAGACCGACCAAGCTTGGTCGTCTCGAAAGGCGCTCCCGAAGTTGGCATGACGCGCGGCTTTGCGGCACCGGATTTCTGTCGCAAATTGATCTCAACCACTCAACTTCGCCGGACAAATTGAGTGGCTTAGATAACACTTTCACGAGACAATGAGGTATGTGTGCCTACGCCGGCATGCCGTCTACACGCATGCACGATCGGCCCAGCCAAAATTGCGTCCCAAGCTTGGTTTCAACCAAGCTGAAGAGTGATTCTTGCGCACCTCTTCATAAACCCTAATTCCACTAACGGTCGCAGATGAGTGTCTCAAAGATCATCTCGTCTTTTCAACTTCACCTGCTTGGTTATACAACCCCGGTCAGGAGTTAACTGGTCAATGAGGTGTTGTGGTAATTACCATCCGCCACGCTACCACACCAAACGATCGGTCAAGTCAGGACTTACCTGTACAACCCCAAACGATCACTTGAAGATGGCTAGACACGCATCTATTTTAAGACGCTTAATCGTGACTTACTCCATTAAGCCTTAAAACAACGATGCTTCATACATGTTGAATATATTCGATGCATTACATGCATAGAATTCACGTGATATTTTACAAGTATCAAATTCCAAATAACTTAGTTATTTAACCTAGCATTACATGCTACCTTATGTGGGTCCCACGATCCACACACTCGAGACATCAATCATGTCACAAACTGGGGATACATACTGCGATATTGGTCTGGTGGTTTACAACGTGCAAAGCACAACGCTCCATCACAAGAACGTGTCAGGAAGTCATGGACGGTTAATGATGATGGGAGAAGTGGGCAAGACTGATCGTGTAACACTAACAACCGCAACTCCAGTACTCCATCACTCCACTTTCTCCACTTCCCACGAGATACGTGAGTAAGGCTCAATGACTTGTATAAATAGGTTCTCCTCCCTATTTCGACAGGATAAGACAACAAAAGCAAGTGTTGATACAACCGTATTCAAACACCGGAACTGATAGCTTACATTCTGCAAGCCAGTTCAAATTTCTGATACAAGTCATACATAGCCAACACCTTCACAATCTCGACACCTTCTTCGCTTCCCTCCCTAGGATCAACCCCATCTCCTTCACTTTGTGGCCGAAGCAAGTCTGGGACGACCATTTCTTGGTTTAGGCCAGAATTGTACAGATTGATTTCTCGAATCACAAAGCACTCCCGTGCAGTGCATTTGTTTAGGGTTTAGATTCATTCCTCATCCACACACCCCAAATTACCAAATTCGGCAGGAATAGTTTTCACTCATAAACATGTGTTCAATTTCCTATAGTCAATACAAACTCGCCACCCTGTGGTTACACGAGTGGGGACTAGCTGATTCATTTCATTTTGAACTACAGTAATGCCAGATTTTTTGGGTACAACTTGAATGGGACTAACCCACTGGCTATCTGGAATTGGGTATATGATACCCACATCAAGTAATTTCAGAACTCACCCTTAACAACATCTCTCAAGTTGGGGTTAAGTCTCCTTCGCATTTCCCTAGACGGTTTAGTATTTTCTTCGAGATTTATGTGATGCATGAAAATTGTGGGACTTATACCTTTAAGGTCTGAGATGGTCCAACCTAAGGACTCTTTATGTTCTTTAAGTACTTCTAAAAGTCTTTTTTCCTGTTCCGTGTCTAAACATGATGCAATAATAACAGGCAAAGTCTCAGAAGAACCTAAGAAAGCATATTTCAAAGTATCAGGCAATGGTTTCAAATCAAGCGTAGGTGGTTCGACATGAATTGGGGAAGATTTGGAGTCATAAAGTGGAAGTGGTTCCACTGCATTTTGCCATTTAGAAATATCCATGGGTGGTACAGATTCAAGCAAAGAGTGAACCTCACTAATGTACTCAGAATCAAAGAGATCTAAGTCAAAGTTATCTAAACATGCTTGCAAAGGATCCACCGATAAGATGTCAGGAAATGAGTCTTGGATCAGACTCTCAATCATGCAAATCACTATCATCACAATCCATGGGTTGTTGACTAATGTTAAAATTTTTTAGTTCTACGGTCATGTTACCAAAGGACAAATTCAACACTCCATTACGATAATTTATGATGGCATTGGACGTCGCCAAGAAAGGGCGTCCTAAAATGACAGGAATATGATTATCTGTATATTGCACAGGTTGAGTATCTAGCACAATGAAGTCCATAGGAAAATAAAAAATTTCAACCTTGATTAACACATCTTCAACAATACCACGAGGGATTTTCACAGATCTGTCTGCTAACTGTAGCGTAACAGGAGTGGGTTTCATCTCCCCAAGACCTAGTTGCTTATACACAGAATATGGCAAAAGGTTCACACTTGAACCTAAGTCTAGCAAAGCCCTATCGATTGTATGTTTACCTATAGTGCAGGTGATAGTAGGACTACCTGGGTATTTAAACTTAGGTGGGGTCTTGTTTTGGACAATTGAACTTACCTGTTCAGTGACAAAGGCACGCTTATGCACATGAAGCTTTTGTTTTTGTGTGCATATATCTTTCAAGAATTTAGCATATGCAGGTATCTGTTTGATTGCTTCAAGAAAAGGGATGTTTATATTGACTCGTTTAAACATTTCTAACATCTCATTGTATTGGGTACCTTTATTCTGCTGCACCAATCTTTGAGGAAATGGAGCAACAAGGATATGAGATGGTGCAGGGACATTAGCATCAGTGGATTTCTTAGAGTCACTATTATGCTCAGATTCCTTTTCCTCAACAGGTGTTTTCTGTGGAGTTGTATGCACCGGTGAGTCTGATTTAGACACCACTGACTGTGGTACACCTACATTGTTTTCAACAAATTTACCACTATAAAGAGTGGTGACATCATTCACATGATCTCGTGGAGTATCATTACAAGTTGAGGTGCTTGCCTGAAATGCACTTTTCTGAATTTGTTGAGGTTGACTAGGGAGTTTTCCTTTTTCTCTGTCGTTTAGTGCATCACAAAGTTGACCCATTTTGAGTTCTAAACTCGCAATCCTCTGGTCATTTAACTTCTGATATTGCAAAAGGTTTTGATTCATTTGGTTTACACCATCCTCAAAGCTAGGCCTTTTCTCTACAGGGTATTGTGTGTGTGTTTGTACTTGGAGGTTTCTAGGATATGAATATCCTTGATTATTACTTGTTGTACCCCTCTGTACGGGCCCTTTAGACCATGAGAAATTAGGGTGATTCCTCCACCCGGGGTTGTAGGTCTGAGAATAAGGGTTATTCTCTTGCTTATGATACAAAGCATTGGCTTGTTTAAATATAGATTCCTGAAATGCTTGTAGGTCTGGAAAATTATCCACTAGGTGGTCTGAACAATGGCATGCGGCACAAGCGACCATTTCAAATTGGTCATAGAGAGTAGGGTCAGCTGTTTTCACACTCTTCAGCTCTAGTGCCATCGCTTCTACTTTCCTAGCCAAAGATGTAACATTTGCTTTGTCTTCAAAATCGGACACGATCCTATGGACATTAGCACATGATTGGTCTTTTTGGGTTCACGGATGGACTCCCACAACTGAGTTTTCTCAGCGACTTTAAATAAGAAAGACCAAGCCTCATTAGTACTTTTGTCAATAAATAAATCGTTGCACGTTGACTCAACTGTGGTTCGGGTGTTGACATCTAAGCCTTCATACAAAATTTGCACAAGTCTCCATTTTTCAAAACCATGGTGAGGACATTAGCCCAATAATTCATTAAATCTTTCCAGATATTTGGATAAGGTCTCACCTTCTAATTGCACAAAACTATTCAGACTTTGACGAATTGTCGCAGTCTTTCGGTTAGGGAAAAACTTTTTGAAAAATTCTTTTGTAAGATCCTCCCATGTTCTAATGGACTTTGGTTGTAGGGAATTCATCTAGGACTTGGCTTTTTCTTTCAGAGAGAAAGGAAACAGACTCAGTTTGAGGGACTCTTCTGGCATTTGGTTAAAATGCAGAGCCCCACATATATCTAGAAAGTCTCTTACATGGTTGTAAGGGTTTTCAACATCAACCCCTCTAAACACAGGCAACATATTAATTGTGCTAGCTTTTAGCTCAAGTTGACCAGCATCAGCTGGTAAAACAATGCATGAGGGATGGCTTGCCCGAGTTGGGTACATGTGATCCTTCATACTACGGTCTTGGTTCAATTCTTCATCCATTGTTTCAATTTGGTCAGGGTTGTTCTCTTCAGAAGTGGGTATGTCAACTATGTCTTCTTGACTAATTCTAACTAGTCAGTTTGTTTGGTCACGAAAGTAACAATCATAGCCTAGCATGCATACTAGTTATCATGTTATAGCAATCAGACAAACAAGCAACTCTCAATACAGAGACACAAAGCCTATGAGATTCCAAAGCTAGTTCTCAGACTTATACACACAGATTCACAATGTGGTACGGTTCAGCCAAGATACAAATGTGCAACTCAGTTTCAAGCAATACAAGAGGACAATACATGGTCAACAGGCTAGCCCTAGAATTTGTGCATACATCGTTTTGATGTTGCAGATCAGACAAGCAAGAGAATCACAGTTCAGAGACTGGAAGTCTCGAGAATCAAAAGTTAAAACTTGAAAGTAGCACACAAGACTCGACAGATTCAGCAGGTCAACAAGCTTCTCAAATATCACTTATGAACGCTTATGAACATGACAGTATGTTTCAGTGACGTATGCACAGGTTCTGTAGAGATTAAGAGATCACAGCGAAAGAACAAATTTAGTGCATAAACAGGTTTTTAAACTTTGCTAGATTATGGAATTTGTTCTGTCGGGCAACTAATTTATCAGATGAACATCGTTTATCTTTCAAGACAGATTGTCAACAACTCAGAAATTCACTGCTAAACAGTGATGCCGCAGTTTTAATAAGCAACCAAGGAAGTTATCAGAGATTTTAATGGTCTAGAATGATACCGCCGGTATAAACCGGGTTTAGGAAATTCCAAAGATTTGTTCCGCTCCTTTTTCTTTCTCCTTCTTGGGTTGCACAGCAGTTTCGCAGGTACCTGGTTTACTCAAAAGAGGTCATCAGTTCTCAGACTTGTACATGTGAAGCAAAGAAACACAGAAAGTAGTTGTTTATCATTGATGGTTAACAACTAGAGTAGCAAGACAAATACTGAGAACCAACTGATGAATTATTTGAATAACTAGGCAATTCCTAACTAAAAGATCTGAATATAGAGGCTCAAAAATTACAGCTACTACTAAAAGGGAAAATATATATAAATGACAGGAAGCAAGCTAATTTTAAGTTGTGCTAACACAATTTTCAACAGCTAAGTCACATCAGACCAAAAACTAAGTTACAATGGACTGAGCAAAACTAGTTATGGATGAAAATACTACGCCAAACTTATTATGAATATCAGACAAAGATTCAGCTAGCTTACTGAAATAAGATGTAGGATAAATAGCAGATGGATTACAGTAAACTACCATACAAGGTACATGTATGCAAAAATGAACAAAATGCAAGATGGAGATATGTTGTGAAGATGAAAATTAAAACTACAAAAAAGTTATACTATAACAGATAAAGTAAAATCTAACAAGTATATACACAATCTACAGATGCAGCTAAGAATCTTTAGATGCAAGTTATACTCAAGATGGCAATGACAGAATGAAATATATACAGATGGATTGAAATAGCTATATTAAAACTAATGACAGATAAGAGATAATCCAACACTGAAATCAAATATATACAAAACTTGAGCTGAAATCAGTAAGATGGAATCAAAGAAACAATTACACCAATACCGAGTCCCAGGCAGCGGCGCCAAAAACTTGGTAGGATTATAAACAGTACCTACAATGACTGGAAGTGCACAGTGACAATTGTGTAAGGTGCAAATACAGGTCGATCCCACAGAGACTTGGAGGGTGTAAGGCTGAAACTATGGTCTCACTATACTGATTCAGAATGAGAGTAACAACAAGGGGTTTTGCCGATACGACTAGATGATTTTCAAGTAACTGAAATAACAAAGTAGAGTGTAAAGCAAGATATTGTAAAACAAATGATGAGGAGGGTACTAGGGCCTATGAGTCCACCACTAACTTACACCAGTTATTCTGCTCATAACACTAACCTTGTCCTTAAAACTGATGATAAAAGGGATGTCAATCCTCTGTATATCTAAGGTCACTTTGATATGAATGATTCAATCACAACTAAGGTATTTCTCCTAAGCATTAACTGTCTTTTCAGGGCACAGCTAATCAAAAGATCAATATTTTGGATTAAGCATGAGTTGTAGTTCTTCAATACAATATTATTCTAACTACAATGGATACATGGCATACACTGTGAAAGTAAAGTATTGAAGTCCTAAGATTGAATTTTATTCTAAGATAATTAAGCACAACAAGGTTACTGCCATTAACATGAATAACAAGTAGCAAACTAGGGCTTCATCTAAACCCTAGCAGGTGAATTTAGAACATGGTGAAGATGATTAAAACACAAATTAATTAAGATAACTAGTTGGTCCAACTGAAATTGGATGATTACATAATTCACGGAGAACCCTATTTATACCCAATTCCTTCTCAAACTACTAGAATTGATAAATTAAAGAACCACCACTCACTCAATTCGTGTTTTCCCGACAAACCCCCTCTGCAATTCTTCCTGCAACTCTTGATTTGATGGTTGCTTTTAGCTATTGAGGCTAACCCTAGCTCTGTCTCTCTCAATCATAACTTCTAGGGTTACTGTTTTTGGGAAGAAGCTATAATAAAGATAGAAAGAGACAAGGAGGTTGATCGATGGCTATAGATCAGAGATTTGTCGGGGATGGAATGGATTGATGGAGAGATTGATGAATTGATGGTTTTGCAGGGTATGGAGAGGATGAAAGTACGAAGGAGGTGTTTGGCTTTCTGTTTGATTTGGAGAAGAAAAGTAGGAGTTTGGGGCGGGAGTATCAATCGTTGATGTGCAATGTGGAGATGCCTTGGATGTTGAGCATCTAACTCGGATCTGACGGCTCAGATCGGAAACGAGTTTGGGTATGGGATCTTAGGTTTTATCTCTTGAAAGATCTTCTTCTAGGCCCAACATTCTTCAAAGCTAATATCTCAAGCCCACACCTAGTCTTTGAGTCTTGCAAACTACATTCTTCACTTGCGGATGAGGTGCAAAAGATAATCTTCACTTGCTGATAAGGTGCATAAAATATCCTTCACAAAAGATATTCTTCACTGCTTTCCAGCGGGAGCCTTTGGTATCTCTCTTCCATTGTCACTATTTCTTTGCTCTTTTGGCCCCTCGATTCATCCAATCTTTATTTAGCACCTGAAAACATAAAATTAATTAGTAAAAGTATTTATTTTTGAAAACAATGAAAATACAAAATTTGGGATAATATATGATTTTAAAGCGCAAAAGATGGGTTAAATGTCAATAAAAAGGTATAGAAATATGCAATATTTAGCACTTGATGAGTCTATGGAAGAATTTGCCCCAATCTCTTCTACCCTACCGTCAATTGATGTGCTGCTCAATTGGTCATGTTGGTCTCTAATTTTGTCTCCGATTTTGTCTCCTGCTGCTGCTGCTCCATCGTTGCTATTGGCTCTCTCGCTCTGTAATGATGATACGCCTTAATTCTCCTCTGCTCTGGCCGTTTTGCTCTTCACCTTTCCGAGGTAACACTGTTTACTTTTCAGAATGATCTCATATCCCACTTCTGATTCGAAAAAATATTGAGACACTTTACCTTGAAGAATCAATATCAATAGGTGGCTCAACCCCATTTAAACACCTCATCTCCTGCTTCTCTAATTCAATGCTACTTCAAGCTTTTGGCTTTGGCTGCTCCTCGTTTTCTGCTGAAATTGCATGTTGTTATCCTAATCCCCCATTTAATTTATTCACGATGTTATCTTGATGTTTGCTCTGGGTACCTTCTGCCTATAAATTGAAATCAATTCATCTCATCTCAATACGCCTGTTGTATCATCTATCTTACCTAACTTTCCTCTAGTTCCTTATGCCTGCAACCGATTCATAAACCTGCTTAAACATTTAAATTCAATACCTTGTCACCATGTCCAGGCTTTGGAATGGTGAAGTATCACAGAACCAACAACCCTTTCACAACAATTTAGCTTACAATCCCCATGTAAGACACCATGTCTTTAGTAATACCCCACCCAGACTCCACCCCTATAACAGAATCAATTGGCGTGGTCGCATTGTTGGTGGTTTCCTCACCCGACTGAACAAAAACTCATTCATTCTCAAAGAAGCTTTAAAATACCGTTGGAACCTTGCTGGAAAAATATTTGTTTCAAAATTTGGAAGATTTCATTACCGTATTAGATTTGAACTAGCTCATGAACTGGCTAGTGTGTTGAGGTATGGAACCAGAGTTATTTTTGATGATCTTTTTTTGATACAAGAATGGACTTCGTCCATCACCCCCAGAAATATCTCCCTCTCCTTTGAATACTTTGAAGTTATACTTAGAAACATGTACCCAGGGCAAACTGATATCGTGAATGTTCTTGATAATACCTCTCGTTTCGGCACCCTTATGGCGTTTTATAATCCAATCCAAGAGAACAACGGTTCTGGATCAATGGGTATTAGGATCAGGATAGATACTTCTAGGCCTTTGCAGTTTGGTTATTACACGCCAAACAACAGATACGAAGTAAATAGAGTGGATATGACCTACCTTGAGCTTTCCAGGATTTTCTGCAATTTCTGCAACCGACTAGGGTATGAGAATGAAGACTATCTCGGTTACTTCCTGCTTAATCACCCAAGTATGCAGATGCCTGTGCAACCTGATGATCTGCCTGAGCACAATCCATTCCCTGAAGACCCTTTTGCACATGCAGCATATCATCAAGAAGCCCTTTATAATATCGACAAAGATGATCCAGATAGTGATTGGAGTTTAGAAAACCTCTACTCTCCAATCAATACTATCCGTGAACAGTCCGCAGTATCATATACAGACGGGGAGGGTCCTGGCGAAGGTTATTTGCAAGTTGGTTTTCATTCTGACATGTCGTCCGACTCGGAAAGAACTATTTCAGAATGGGAGGTAGTAGGGGATGATTCAGTAGAAGAAATAGCATCTCAGCAACTCAATCCTCTTGAACTGCCATCTGCACCCGCAACTGCAGCTGCAAGCCCCGTTCCTTTCATCACTTCGGATATTGAATATGATATGCTTTCTGATTTGGACTCAGCTTCAACTACATCAAGCCCTACTAGCACTCTAAATTGGGTAAGCCTGAAAAGACAAAACCCAGAGCAACAATACTTCCTTATGAGCATCGATCAAGGCACATCAACGGCGACAAGCAACCTTAGAGGAGTCTCACAAGAGGATTATAATTAATGGATGGAACAAACCGAACCTGCCAAATGGCCTAGAATTGAAGACTTGGCTGAGTCAGTTCCTTTACTTGATTCAAACCTTCCAGAAAGCTCAACTGACCAAGTCATTCAACCTCAACAATAACAGCGCCATATTCCTCTAAACCAGCAGTCACAATTCAGCCCCCCAACAGACCAGGACTGAACTCTATAGGATGTCACACTCAAACACAACTCGCAACGACACATTCATGGGCGAGTGGATACCCCTCTCTTTTGTTTCTTGCTATCTTCTATTTGCTATTTCCTGTTTTATCTTGTTTACCATAGTTTAGTAGAGCTTTAATCTGTTTTTTGCTGTAGGATTACCCAGATTAAAAGCATGATTAACCACATTTCTTGGTAGGATATTAGTATGTGTGTATGTCGTAGTAAGTCACTTGTAATAGTCATATGATATATGTGAGTATGTCGTAATAAGTCACTTGTAATCATATTTAATCTAGCTGAAATGTCTGTGTGTATGCCATAGTAAGTTTACTGTATAATTTTATCTAGATTAGTCGTTTTCTTCTTCGCTGGAACCGTAGTTAAATATGTGAGTGCTTTTCTTATAACCATCTTGTATGTTTGTTATTTCCCCTGAATCTGGTTGCATTTGCTTTTCACCTTCATTCCCCTTTCTCTAAACCCTGTTAGTAACTATACCGTATTTTTGTTCCCAGTAGTTGTTGGCTTCAAGCTCTGGTTAATTGTAGTTTCTCACTTTCCTGCCAGTTTCTCTATAATCCTTGTTACCTTGTTACTTTCAGTCTCAGTGTTGCTTTACTTCTTCACTCATCCCTATACTCTTTGTTGTTGTTAGAGCATAGCTCGGTTGAACCCACCAAGCGTTGGTATGCCAAGTTTGGTTGTCATATTTTAGTGAACCAAAACTCATTTAAAGAGTCGCTTGATTATGTACTGAGTCAACTTCATATAGGTTAGCTTGAAAGTATTAAGATATGAGTGATGGTATTTTTCAATGATGTTATAGTAAGATGATTTATTCACTCAGATTTGTTGAGAATTTGTTTTAAGACTTAATAAAGAAAATAAAATAAGGAAAAATATATATACACAATTTGTCACAAGTTGAAGAGACGCTGAGACGCGGGATTCCACTACTTTTCATATTGTTATGGTTCAGTCATTAACTCTAGACAATATAGCTCAAACAAAAGAAGTTGTGACTCTAATTCTTTGCCAAAAATAGATTTCGTAAAATATTATTTGTAAGTTAAAAGCATGACGCATCAGAAGTATTTAGAACTAAGCATGCGTCATCTAACAAAATAACAAATAATTAATAGAAATCATAAAACAATTAAATCTATGCAAAAAGTCAATAAAAGAATTAATTCATTACCACAATCATGAAAAGTTGCTTCCTCAGTTGTCCCAGTGACGGGGTCTAGCTCCGCATGGTGAAAACACACTCAAAGGAATTTTTCATTGCTCAAAAAGGTGTTTACAAGGAGAAAAAGTATAAAACAGGGCCTTTGTAACAGTTATAATTGTTACAGATACAACAATAAACTGTTACTAACGTTGTAGCTTCCACGACTGTCACTATGTGTCGCAACCACTGTAGCTATACGACCCATGGCTAAGCGTCGTTGTCACTGTTGGAAAACGACTGTCTTTGGTAGTCTGTTAATCGTGTTCTTCGTGTTCTACAGCAGCAGAAAAATATTCTCTGCAACTCGTCCAATCTCTTCTCTGTAGCTCTCTATTCTCTTCCCCAACTCTCCATTCCCCTCTATGACTCCTCAGCATCCTTTTTATACGCACTATCATCATCGAATCTCGTAATTAACTCAAGAATAATCCTCTTTTACTCCCCTGCCATTAACGGAATTTTTTTCCTTTTCTTGCTCTTTCACGCGCTCCTGTTGCTGTCGAATATCGTTATTTATCTTCTACACGTTCCTGTTGTATCTTAGCACACTCAAAACATACGCATTACACGACTAAATCCTATGCAATCCCGTGAAAAACTCCCTTGTAAATGTAGCTTGCCCTGCTTTCTTTGACCGGCGAGAATATCTCTTCTTATCCCGAGTACTCGTGTTGGAACACTCCAAACACGTCGAGTGATCATTCAAACACGTAAAAATACTGAGCAACACACTCTCAGGTCTCGTACAATCTACCAAAAATATCTCAAAAGAGTCCGAGAATGTTGTCACTCTGTTTCATCGTGAGGAGACCATGTACTTCCCATTTTTTACGAAGTCGGACGTGTTACCATCCCTGTTTCGTCGATCCAAGTCTATCCCAGACAAAAACCGCGATTCAATCTCACTCAAACCACTCCAAAATTCAAACAAAAGTTACTCCTGCTGGCTGCAAAAGTTCCCGCCAAAATAATTCTCACGGTGATGATCATGGGTGTCCCCTTATCCATCTGTGGGGTGTGAATAGCACTGGGGTGCAAATAGTGAAGAAGGTACCCCTTAGTAACTGAGTGCCCCTTATCCAAAGCTGGGAGTACGAATAAAAAGTGTCTTGCGGGCGCCTTAACCACATTTTCGAGCCGAGTTTTCCAAAAATATTTTATTCCCAAAAATGCCTACAAACACATAAAATATCAAAATTAGTACAAAATCGAGTGCCAACAGTAAATAGTATTGAGATCAAATTAGACACAAAATGTGTCTATCAAATACCCCCAAATTTATTATTTGCTAGTCCTCGAGCAAAGCTAATAAAAAAATAAAACCGAGTTAATATCGGGAGTGTTTACCAGAAGTGTACCCACAAAACCATTACTTCAGATCCTAGCTATCTACGCAGAACCTTGGAAGGCACTAAATAATCTCCTTGGTTGGCATACCTATTGACTATAGGAGGAAGTACCCTGATGCGAAATTCCAATTGTTGTACACGAGTTTGCACTCAAGCATACTAAAATTCATATAAATTGACAGAGCTCTACTCAGATAGTTTCTGTACATCATAACCGGAGTCAACCAATCACATGGAAAGATTAAGAAGATGGATAAAGAGAAAAGATTGATGGTTTAAAGTGAATGGTGTTTCCCATATCTGTCTGAAGGCCTCTGCCAGGATGAACCTATCCTAATGGACTGAGATACCGGTCTGACTAATATCAACACAACTGGCATATACAAGGGGACCAGTGGTCGATAAACCTAACTCTAGGTCAACACAACTGGCATATACAAGGGCACCAGTGGTCGACTTTATTGAATTTATTCCGGTTGGTGTGATGGTCTGGTCTTAATTTATTTATTTTTGGTATCTCAATCACCCTATTTCACCCTAGCAAAGGTAACAACTTGAATTGTGTGCCCCACCAAATCACTTAAAAAATAAAAACAGAAGGATTAGGATTCAACGAGATATGGCGAAACTACCATGTTTTTTTTAAATTCTAACACCTGAGCTCTGTGCTTTTATGAATAGACTCTTTAGATGTTTCCATCTAATCAGACTGGTTCCTCAACTTCTACAACCAAAATGCTTCCATCCACTTAGACTGGTTAGTACCATCCTTACTAAACATAAATTTCTAGGCTCTGGAGTTTTTTTTTTTACTGCAACTAAAAATTTTCTCCCATACCCCCAAACTTAAATCTAACATTGTCCTCAATGTTCTAAAGATAAAATGAACAAGGAGAAACGGTTACCACTTGAAGCAAAAGAGTTAAGGAAAGATATTACCGTGTTGCATGAGCATGGGTTACCTCCCAAGAAGTGCTAAGTTTAAAGTCTTCAGCCAGACATTGGAAGAATTAGTTACCTCGTAGAATCATATAGCAGTAGCCGGAATAATTGTGGGTCATCTGATTCAAAAATTATTACCCACAAGAAGAGGAAAGTGCAACAGACCAAGAAGATACCGAACATACCCCTGCTTAAGACAACTATATCTAGTTGTGGTTCAGGTTCAGGCTCTATAAAAGGGTCTAAATAAACATCTCTCATCGATTGGATTTCCTCAAAGCTAAGATCCGGTTCAGGCATTAGAGTCTGGAAAAACTCAACTAAGAACTTAGAAGCACATAAAAACAACCTGAATAATTGGGGATCCTCTAAGTCAATTAGATTTGACTCACACAGCTGACCACAATTAAAGAGGTGGTCTTCCTTAAGAAAATGTGTCGACCCTAATATCCTAAAGTAATTAGGTTTAGTCTCAAAACTTAATAACCGACACATCTGAAAATCTTATGTTCCCATAATTGGTTGAAAAGTTTTTGGTGGGAAAACAAAGTCAATCTTGGTATCATAGCCTGGGTTAACCACATCAACCAGAGGATATGTTTCTAAAAACTGAGCTTCTTTATGGACATCATTAGGTTCGGTAAAACATGTATGAAGATAATCTTGTAACATGGTTGAGGCATAAATGTCAAGTCCTACACGAGGGAACTTTCTAAGAGTTAAGGAACACGGAGAATGATAATCACCCCCAAACTTAGAGTTTTCTGTGTCTCTATAAAGACTAGTCACAACTTCCCTAATTTCTTGATCATCAGTTTCCTGGAAATGGTCAATTGATTCTTCTAAGTTGGGTTCATACTCACTCATTTCTACGAGTTTATCATCTTCTAAGACTAGTGTTTCTAAATCGCTAGATTCTAAAACAATATTCTCAGCATAAACTCTTTCCTCTAAACCATCATCACAATCATATAAAGGATTATCATAAAGGCTCATTAACTAAGGTGTTAATCATGGTTACTTCCTTAGATTCACTGATAGGCACATCAAATAATGAATTATCCAACATACTGCAGGCTAAAGGATCATGAACTACATCGTATAAAACGGTGGTATCTCTAGTCAAATCCTCATCCTTTTGAATAGGTGAATAATTATTAAAATTATTTGGATTTGTACTAGAAACAACACTATCATTACAAAGCTCAATCGGAGTAACAAATTCCTGATCACTATGCCTACATACTTCATGTTCTTCATCAATACTATCCTCATCATAATCATCATTATAATAACATGAAAACGATCGAACCTTATCAAAACAAGTAGTGGTACCAATTCTAACCTCGTCATCTTGATTATGTGAATAAAAACTATCCTTATTTCGAGGGTGGTATTGGGAAAACTACACTGGAAATTAAGACTATCCTGAGCAAGTTTTTCCACAATCCTATTTGTACTCTCAGTAAATTGCTTGAGGGTATCTTCTAGAGATATCTTAGTTGACCGCTCTACCGACTCTTCTGGGAGAAGAATATTATAAGTCTCTTTCATAAATAACTTTTGTGTTGACTCATTGAAACTCTTGAGAGACTCTTCTAGAGAAATAGAAGGATTGTTTTTCTCATATGACCTGTGGGTATATGGATAGTAATTGGGCTCACAATGGTATGGAACATAATCTTCAAAAGTTTCGCGTTCCCAATCACTATTCACACTATGGTCATAAAAAGGATAATGTCCAAGCTGCTCAGTCGGATACTCATTGTATTGGCTATTATAATACCAGTTCGACATCCTAACCGCAAGGAAATTCTAAACAAACAAAAAGAAGGCTGACTTGACCACAACAAGCCTATTTTATCTAGCAAACAAAAAGCATGATGGCTCCACTTAGATTGTTTCTAGACCAGCTTCTATTCTTTCAAAAGGGAATTCGTTACAATTTAAGCAAACCCCTCTGGAATTAATCAGAGTCAAAGTAAGTTGAATAGAGGCGAGGGAAGCTGCGTGGAGCTTTGATACCCAAGGCATCACCGCATTACAAGGCGGCGCAGTCACGCATTCAACTCACATAAACCATCATGAACTTTGAAGTATGCTTAAAAGAGTAACCAATATTTTTCGAATGACTTTCCTATTAAGCTCGTTACCCTATCGGTATCGTTCTAGTCAGTATTTTAAGCTTAGGTTCGCGTAGGTTACGTGTTCCTAAGGCGGGCAAGAAGGAAACAGTGATGAAATCCGAGTCCTTATCTTGATTTGGCTAGGCCTTGCCCTTTACTAGAAAATTAAATCCGAATTCAGGTCCTCAACATATATGCATACAAAATCATCCAGTAAACCCGCTGACAGGATATTCGCGGGTGTTTAGAATTCTTACCTCCCGTTCCAGACGGGGGATGAACCGTTGAAGTCGACTCGGGCCACAACTCCAATGTCGTGTACGAACCCGAGGGGCCGAGACGATATCGTAATTGTCGTCCTTCTCTGCACACAGTTTATATTTAAAAGTACCCTTCCGTAGGGTTTAAAAAAAATAAAGTCCCAAAGTTCAATGTCCGAAAATAAACAAAATGTCCAAAAATAAAAACCTTAATTACAGTTTCTAAAAAAAATAAAATAGAATATCTATATACAAAAATTTTCTTCTTCACTCCTTTTGGATTCCTCCTTTCTTTTCTTCTTTGGCTTGCCTTTTTTTTTCAGCACTTTCTCCCCTTTTCTTTAGCTCAGTTCCAAATCTGAAAGCAAACAAGAAATACCAAATAGAAAAACTAAAAATAAATTTATAAACAAATCCGCGTCGGCGGCGCCAAAAATTGATGGTATTTTTCAATGATGTTGTAGTAAGATGATTCGTTCACTCAGATTTGTTGAGAATTTGTTTTAAGACTTAATAAAGAAAATAAAATAAGGAAAAATATATATACACAATTTGTCACAAGTTGAAGAGACGCTGAGACGCAGGATTCCACTACTTTTCATATTGTTATGGTTCAGTCATTAACTCTAGACAATATAGCTCAAACAAAAGAAGTTGTGACTCTAGTTCTTTGCCAAAAATAGATTTCGTAAAATATTATTTGTAAGTTAAAAGCATGACGCATCAGAAGTATTTAGAACTAAGCATGCGTCATCTAACAAAATAACAAATATTTAATAGAAATCATAAAACAATTAAATCTATGCAAAAAGTCAATAAAAGAATTAATTCATTACCACAATCATGAAAAGTTGCTTCCTCCGTTATCCCAGTGACGGGGTCTAGCTCCGCATGGTGAAAACACACTCAAAGGAATTTTTCATTGCTCAAAAACGTGTCTACAAGGAGAAAAGGTATAAAACAGGGCCTTTGTAACAGTTATAATTGTTACAGATACAACAATAAACTGTTACTAACGTTGTAGCTTCCACGACTGTCACTATGTGTCGCAACCACTGTAGCTATACGACCCACGGCTAAGCGTCGTTGTCACTGTTGGAAAACGACTGTCTTTGGTAGTCTGTTCTTCGTGTTCTTCGTGTTCTACAGCAGCAGAAAAATATTCTCTGCAACTCGTCCAATCTCTTCTCTGTAGCTCTCTATTCTCTTCCCCAACTCTCCATTCCCCTATATGACTCCTCAACATCCTTTTTATACCCACTATCATCATCGAATCTCGTAATTAACTCAAGAATAATCCTCTTTTACTCCCCTGCCATTAACGGATTTTTTTTCCTTTCTTGCTCTTTCACGCACTCCTGTTGCTGTCGAATATCGTTATTTATCTTCTACATGTTCCTGTTGTATCTTAGCACACTCAAAATATACGCATTACACGACTAAATCCTATGCAATCCCGTGAAAAACTCCCTTGTAAACGTATCTTGCCCTGCTTTCTTTGACCGGCGAGAATATCTCTTCTTATCCCGAGTACTCGTGTCGGAACACTCCAAACACGTCGAGTGATCATTTAAACACATAAAAATACTGAGCAACACACTCTCAGGTCTCGTACAATCTACCAAAAATATCTCAAAAGAGTCCGAGAATGTTGTCACCCTGTTTCATCGTGAGGAGACCATGTACTTCCCATTTTTTACGAAGTCGAACGTGTTACCATCCCTGTTTCGTCGATCCAAGTCTATCCCAGACAAAAATCGCGATTCAATCTCACTCAAACCACTCCAAAATTCAAACAAAAGTTACTCCTGCTGACTGCAAAAGTTCCCGCCAAAATAATTCTCATGGTGATGAAGATGGGTGTCCCCTTATCCATTTGTGGGGTGCGAATAGCACTGGTGTGCAAATAGTGAAGAAGGTGCCCTTTATCCAAAACTGGGAGTCCGAATAACAAGTGTCTTGCGGACGCCTTAACCACCTTTTCGAGCCGAATTTTCCAAAAATGTTTTATTCCCAAAAATGCCTACAAACACATAAAATATCAAAATTAGTACAAAATCGAGTGCCAACAATAAATAGTATTGAGATCAAATTAGACACAAAATGTGTCTATCAATGAGACATTATAAGTATTAGGAAGACTTGAAGAAGTGAAGAAGTAAGGAGCTACAACAACAACATCATCCTTCCACTTAAGGTTAGTGATATTTGACTTGAACTGTTTCATCCCCTAACGTATCTTTCAAGTCATGCATATTCAAAACATAACTGCGAAGCATGAATGATTACACTCTAGTTAGACATAGTATTAAGGAATACAATACGAAGTATAACGCTTATCTTTTGAACTTCGTATATAAGATATCGACATAATCGTTTGAATGCTATTGTGATTATGTATGCGTATGAGGTTAAGATTTCATCCTAGGAAACAATGTTTTATATTCGTTTAAAGGAAGTAAATTCATGCACTTGTTTTGTGAATCGAAAGGGAAATCGCTAGGCTTATTGGTATTGTTATTCATTGCATATCTTTTGAACTACCAATATGTGTGATTAGTATAACCGCTCATGACTTGTTTATGTTCTTGGTAAAACTATTCACAAGGCCTGACTTTTGTATTGGTATGACTTTTATTAGTGAAACCGATCTTAAGTAATCACCTGAGATGGTATGATCGATTTGTTGTAATTGGTATCACCAACTCTACGCAAAGGGGAACCAATCCTAGTAAGAGGTGCAACCAATCACATGAGGGGAATCAATCCTTGTATGAGGTGCAACAAGTTTCTAGATATTGGGAACTGATCCTATGAACATGTGCAACACGCTTTTAGACATTGGGAACCGATCCTTTGGACATGTGCAATAAATACAAGTTAGATACCATATATATGTGGGAACCGATCCTAGTACCTAGTCAACCTAATTTTGGAAAGCTAGTGTCACTAAATCCAGTACTCACATGGAGGCAGAACCGAAACTTGTTTTGGTAGAACCGTGAAACCCATGTTTGGTGATTGAGTGTTCTTAATCAATCGCATAGTTCTTGAAAGTCAGATGAACCAATTATAAACTTGTTTGGAAGTGTGGCAAATCGGTTTCAAGATTGTAGTATGTAATAGGACTTACAAAGTTAAGATGTCGGATACTTTGAACGTGTGCAGTAACGCTTATCTTTTATTGTTCAAAGATATTCCTTGATATCTAAAGGAAAAAATCCCGGATCGAAAATAATTGAGAATCTTTTAATTAAGGTTTTTAATTTTATTTTTAGAAAATGAAAATTAGTAATGTGCATTTACTAGTTGGAGATTTTCTAAGAGATTTTCGGTCAGTGTTTGGACAAAGCGTTTCCAGGAATTATGGAAACCGAATTTGGAATATATTGCATATCTTGAGAATATTTTCGGTTTTGGAAATTCTTTGGTGTCCAAACTTTCTTGGTCTATAAATATCAAAGTTTGCGTTTCGAGCAAACTAATCCTCAGAGCCAGGAAAACTACCTAGTTGTGTTGTTACTGGTGGAGCCGCCTATTCGGAAAGGAAAGTAACCTAATTAGGCGAAATCTCTTACGACCGCGCAGTTTAAAGACTTCTTTGGGATTGAGAATCTCTATTAGTACCGTTGGTGGAAAACCAGATAATTGCGGTTTATTTTTAGTTTTCGATTGATTTGATTGACTAACGGTTGATGAACTTTGATTGCACCTGGTTTTTTTATGCTTAAGAATCTTCTCTTATGATATAAGATTCACTCAAACTAGATCGAAGTTTCGACGAGGATCTTTAGACTGTTTGTAGATCTAAAGACGTCTTGTGATAATCCATTTTTAACAGACTCCATTCTGTGTGTGATTGATCACAAGAGATTTAAGTTGATTGTGTGCAGGTGTTTATTGAAGATCTAAGAAGATTTGAAGACGAAGAAGATTTCTGATTTGGGTTCATAATCTTTGGTGTGCACAATACTTGTTTCGGTTAGAGAGGATCCAACTATAATCGGTTTATCCTTGTGGTAGATTGGATTGATTAGTTGAGTAGATCGACATAAATTCAATTCTTTGTGATTCAAAGTATTGATTGCAAAATCTTGACAATTACTTTGGTAGTTGTTATTAGATAGATATAAGGACCTGACAAAGGAGTTTATTGGGATAAACGAAAGAGCCTTTTGTCGAACTCATATCACTTGGTTGAAAAGAGTTGTTACCAAACAGATTTGTTGCTCCTTTACTATTTGGAATACGAACCAAAGGAATTGTTACAAGTACGTGACTTATTACAAGTTGGAGGGGTGGGAATACAGACGGAACTAGGTGAACTATAAGTTTAGTTGCTTGGTCTCAATTATACGAAGTTGGTTTGATTTTGTATAGTGGCTTAATCCTGAGAGTATTCAATTCTGAACAAGGTCCCGGGGTTTTTCTGCATTTCCGGTTTCCTCGTTAACAAAATCTTGTTGTGTCTTTTACTTTTATATTTCCGCAATTATAATTATTTTTTATTATAATAAGAAGTAAAATACACAAACGTTAATTACTATTTACTTGATAGTAATCCTATTGTGTTTGGTTAAGTCTGAACCCTTTATCAAGTAAACATACTTCGTTGTTGTATTGTATCGATCTCGTATCTATAGACGATTACACGAAGTGTGAACTGATTAGTTGTATTGTCTCGACTCGGTCTATATACAATCACTTTCGAAGAAAGGACTTATAGGTGGAAAAGTTTTAGATTGAGGTATATTTGGGTATCCTCGTATTTTCAGTTATTGTCAAATTATAATTTGTTTTGCTCTGCAATTCATTAGACTTCTTTTGCTCCTTAATTTCCTACTCTTTCCGTTCCTTTAACTCCCCTACATGCTTCTGCATTCTCCCTGGGCCTCTCTATCCCCTCCGTGATAGCTTTGTTAAGCATCTTCTAGTAGGCTCCCCCTGTGTCTCCGATTTTAGACCTTCGCAACCTTACTCTTTTACTGCTTGGTGTTTTTTCACTCTCGATTTCGTGTTGGTTGTTCTTTAACTAAATTTCTTTAGGCGTTATCTGGGATTTCCTGCGTTTTGATTGTCATGTGATTCATTTTCTGTCTTGCGGCTATTCTATAGCCTTCAGTAACCTTTATCCAGCCATCCTTGTCTGCATTTACCCCATGCTATACTAATTTTTCTAACTTTGCCTTCTTAAGCTACTTGTTTCTACAACGCTACAACCATGTCTATCTTGGCATGGAACTGCCAAGGAATTAACCAACCACCGGCGACGCAACACCTGCGTGGACTGGTTTCAATGGATAAACCCGTCATTCTATTCATATCTGAAACCTTAGCCGACGACAACCAAATCCTACGCATTGCTCAAACCCTACAATTCCAGAATAGTTGCTCCGTCCCTAAAATTGGCAGGAGAGGAGGACTCTTCCTCATGTGGAATAACGATATAAATTTAAAAATCCTCCAAAAATCTCAAAGCTATATTCATGCCATCGTCACCCCCTCGCACCAGGCCAACCTTGGATATGCACAGGTATATATGGACCACCACAACCACTCGTCAGAAAAGATTTCTGTGAAGACTTCCCAACTCTATTCCCTAGAACAACCACACCATGGATTCTAATCGGCACTTCAATGAAGTCATGGATCAATCGGGAAAGAGGGCGGCAGACAAATCACTGATGCTCAGAATCAACCTTTCCTAACTCTAATCGACCAGATGGGTTTTTTAGACTTAGGATTCCGAGGAGACCCTTATACTTGGACAAACAACCAGCATGGCCAGGAAAATATCCAGGAACGCCTAGATAGAGCTTTATCCAATCAACATTGGAGAACTGCCAACCCACATGCAGCAATCATGCATCTACCACGAATTGCTTCAGATCATGCGCCGATTCTACTACAAAAAAAAACTTTTGACTGGAAAGGAAACAAGAACTACAAATTTGAGCATTTGTGGCTATCTCACCCTCAATCATATCAAGTGGTAAACTTTGCTTGGGACAAACTACATGATTCAGACCCTCAATTAAACCTCTATTGAAGCTAATCTCAACCGGTGAAACCATGATGGAGTTGAGTAAAATCAATTTAGGCCATCTACGCACTTTTATCAAGAAATCAACGGCCAAAATCAAGCAGGTGCAACATCAATGTGCTACGCAAACGGGACCAACTCTAGACCATTGGCTTCTTGTAGAAAAGCAACTTCGTATAGATCATCTCACCTTGCTAGACTTCCACGCGGCCTAATGGAAACAAAGATCCAGAATACAATGGCTACAAATGGGAGATCACAACACAACTTTCTTTCACACAAAAGCAACAATTCATCGAAGTTGTAACAACATTCAACAACTACAGGACCAACAAAATAATTGGATCTAAGATAAAAACGTTATCATCAATCTTATGCTGGATCATTTCACTGATCAATATACGGCACCAAGTACGACGATCGATGAAACCTTGTTTAAAGACATCACTCCAAGACTCACTCCCCAACAATGTTCTTTCCTCACTATGGAGGTAACCCCCTATGAGATCAAGCATGCACTTTTTTCCATTGGCTCAGAGCGCTCCCCAGGACCGGACGACTATATTAGCAGATTTTTCAAAGTCTTCTGGGAGACAACCCGACCACAAATTACTGAAATGGTACGAAGTTTTTTCAACTCCCTTACCATCAACCCACTCTTGAATCATACTAACCTCACCCTAATCCCAAAAGTATAACACCCTTTTAAACCATCGCAATATAGACCAATAAGACTCTGGAATATCTCGTACAAAATTATTTCCAAGATACTAGTCAATCGCATAAGACCTATCCTTCCTTTCGTAATTATCCCTTATCAAAGTTCTTTTTTCCCCCAAAGATCAATTCATGATAACATAGCAATCCGGTGAGCTTTTCCACTACATCAAATCATCAAGTCGAACCAAGGATCCTAAAGTAGCGCTCAAACTTGATATACAAAAAGCTTATGATTCATTAGACTGGGGTTTTATCAAACACGCTTTCACCATGCTAGGTTTTCCGCAAACCGTTGTGGATTACATCATGCTTTGCATCTCCACGGTAACCTACTTAGTCAACATCAACGGAACACCGCACAGATACATTACCCCCACTAGAGAAATAAGGTAGGGGGACCCCCTCTCTTCTTATATCTTTATCATCTGCGCGGAAATCCTATCAACAAATTTGGGAAATTTAGAAACGAAAAAAAATATAGAAGGGCTCCGTATTTCACAGAAGGCCCCCCCAATCCTACATCTCATGTATGTGGATGACCTACTAATAACCTATAAAGCAACAACAGAAGGCACAAATCATCTAAAGTGACTGCTACACACTTATAGCACCTCTGCAAGTCAACATATCAACACTTCAAAATTAACGATAATTCACCACCCGAGGCTCGACCAACAACAAATAGACGATCTCCAGCAACTTTTTGGTATGCCAACAACTTCAACCCCGCCTACCTACCTAGGAGTGCAATTTAAACAAGGAAGAATATCACAACATATTTTTGCACCCCTCCTTCAATGACTTGCTCGCAAGGCAAAAGGATGGATGACCAAATGCTTAACACGGGTAGGAAGAATGGTTCTCATAAAACATTCACTTACACCTACATCCAACCACATCATGCAAACACATATGCTTCCAGCACATATCCATAAGAAAATGGATCGCATCACAAGGGATTTCTTTTGGGGACACGACTCAACCACCAGGAAGCTGCACCTAATAGGATTTGATAAGCTCATCCAACCTAAATCAAAAGGAGGATTAGGAATTCACAGCAGCATAACAAGGCCCTCCTCATGAAGAGAATCTGGAACATCCATGAGAAACCAAACTCGGTGGTGCCTTGCTTTACAACGAAAAATACCTAAAACATCAACCCATCCTTCAAAATATCCCCCCTCCCCCCTCTTCCATACGCCCCCATTGGAGACAGCTGACTTCCCTCATATCCACCTTAAAAAAACACCTCTTCCACTAAATAGGAAACGGATTAAATACCCCAATCCAAGCAAACTGGATCCCACATATCGAAAATAACATTGACCCTTTTCAATGCTACCCCATACAATCAGTTGCCGATATCATTGACCCTTCAACCATGTCTTGGAACCATGAAAAACTGAATATCCTTCCCCCACCCATAATACAAAGAATCATCAACCTTCACCTCCCACAGCAAAACCTGCCAGATAAAATAATTTGGGCTTTCACAAAATTAGGGAAATACAATACGGCTTCGGGATACAAATGCCTAACAGACACTTCGGATCTGCAGCAACACCAACCACTACCACCATCCAACTACCTATGGACACTACCTTGTCCACCAAAAGTACAACTTTTCTTGTGGAAAGCACTTAACGAGGGGATACCAACCCTCTAAATCCTTAACCGGATTCACCTTACCAACTCAAACATTTGTCCCTAGTGCAATTCAGATCCTGAAACAGCAATACACATCCTTCTTCATTGCTCGATTTCTACAGATGCTTGGAACCTCCTACTCCCCCGACTCTCCACTCCACAAAACATCCTTCAAGGCATTCCGCAATCCTTAAACCGTCAAACAACTATATCCCAACTTATTCAAACACAAACTCGAAATGAAGCCACTAAAGCATTTTGCTTTCTATTCTGGTATCTTTGGTTATCCAGAAATGATGTATTGTACAACCAAAAGCAAACAAACCTAACAAACCTAACGCAAATGGCTATCAAACTTCAGCAAGAGTATACTTGGGATCAACAAAGACTTCCACCGGTGCTACCAGATATGGACTTACCTAAAAACCCTGCACACATGATCCCACACTCAACCACAATTTTGGTAGGTTGTAGCAAACCTCACATAGACTGGATCAAAATCAACACCGATGGGGCAGCTAGTGGTCACCCAGGTATTGCTGGAGCGGGTATCATCTACAGAAACGAAAAACCTATCACAATCTTAGCCATCGCACAACCTCTAGGAATAACGACCGCCCTCACCGCAGAAACTTGGGCCATGCTTATCGCGACGAGAACGGAGATCGATAATGGCCAAAGGTACAATTCGAAACGGATTCAGAAAACCTCCTGCACTTTTTAAACTCAACAACCGCGCCACCTTGGTACCTAAAATATATGATAGCAGAAATCAAAACTAGAATGGACCAAATCCCACACTGCACCGTAAACCACAATTACAGGGAAGGGAATCAGGTGGAAGATGGGATAACAAACAAAGTGGTGGATGACAACACTTCAACAAACTTATTGACAACCATATGGGATCATATAACACCACTTTGTATTATCCCTATTGTAATGACAGACTCTATAGGTACAACATACCCCCTTGTAATTTTGTCATAATCTTAATAAATCTTATGCTTCAAAAAAAAATCAAACAAAATCACAATTAATTAATAAAAATCATAAATCAATTAATACAATGCAAAAAATAATTAAAAAAAAATAATTATGTTTATGATAATCATGAAATATGGCTTCCTCTGTTGTTCTGGTGATGGGGTTTAGCTCTGCATAGCAAACACTCTCTCAAAATAGTGAAACTGCAACGTTTGTGAGCATTGCACATGACCTCTAACAGAGGAATAAGACTGTTAAAAGAACGATGGTCTTCTGTTGCTCAGAATAGGTACGGTTTACTAACGACGGTCTTCAACAACCTATTGTTCTTCTTCATTTTCTTCTTTGCTGCATATTCCTCTACAACTCTTATTGTTCATTCTGAGCTCCCTATCTCTCCGTGTGACCCTGTTTTAGTCTTCTCACCTCTTATTTATACACAACAACCAAAATCCCTCCTCATTGTTGAATATCTTTCAGAAATATATATTTATTGTATTTCTCAGAAATAATCCTTCGAGTTTTATTTTTATTCTTTTATCTACGCATCTTTTGTTGTTTAAAACTCTTTACCTGATAGAGTCAAATCTAAAGAAAGATTTTTTTTTATCCTATTGTTTACGCATTACCAGTTTCAAACCAAAATACCAGAGGAAAATTCTCCTCCCTATTCGCTCAAATATATATGGAAATGTTCTTTTTCTTCGAACTAAAATCTATTACCAAACCTATTTCATCATAACATGCCCAAACCAATCCAAATCCGTGAGAACACGAAAAATCTCATCTAGAAAACTTCGATGATTCAAAAAAAAAAATACCCGCCAAAAATTGGTGAATAAGAAGGGGTGCCCCTATCCACTGCGGCGGTGCCTTTAACATTAGGGTTCCCTTATCCAAATTGGGAATGCCTTTATCAATTTTCTGTGTGCCTTTAACACTTTCTAAGCTAATTTTTCCACAAAAATTTGTTTCTCAATAAGACTTACAAAATCATAAAATCACAAAATAAAAATATAAAATTGGGCACTAACAATATAGAGAATTGAGAACAAATCAGAAACAAAAATGTGTCTGTCAACTCCTGACTTAGCTCCTTTGCTATCTCATGAATCATCTCTTAGAATTAGCACAAAACCAGAGTTAAGACTAGGAGAAATACAAGATGCATCAAAGTTTAATTTTCGACAGTTCTTATTAGGTAATTTCCAAGGAACTTTAACGCAACACCATTTCGACCATTTTGCAACGTTTATAAATGTTTCCTTAATTATTAGGAATATTTATATACGTTGCAAAAATGCGTAGTAAATATTCGCTATGAATTGCGAACGTATATATTTGTTGCTTAATTAAAGTAAGTAAAAGATACATACGTTTCTTAGATAGGTTATATATGTTGCTCAATTTAATTAAAGCACTGGTACAGAAATTTAAGCAACGTTTTATATAGCGTTATTTTGCTTAGGATAACATTATATCGGGTCTCACCATAAATATTATCTGGCATTATTATTCCTTTGTATCGCTTATATTCATTGCTAATTATTCATACGTAAAGCAAAATTTTATAAACGTTTCAAATATTAATTTAGTTTTAAAAATAAGATAAAATTACAAATAATGAATTTCCTGCAGATTTCGACACCTGCATATATATATAGATTCTGCACCTGCATATACCATTATAGACCAATACCATTCTTGATGAACTAGAAGACCCAATTAATCTTATGGAATTGATCATTATAATCAATCGATCAAGAACATGTAATAGACTCTGATAACAAGTATAATGAGCATTCAAGTTCCATAATGAGTAGTACCCTATTAAAATTTTACAGAATCATACTTATGTCGACAAGTTAAAAATGAAAACGTATGACTTCATTACCAAAAACATATGTCTAGCTACAACTAATTACTACATCTTTACGTAGTTACTATAAATAACACAACCCAAAAAATATGTAAATCTTCGAATATCAGAAAAGAGCAGTATTTTCCCCTAATAAATTTGTACAAAGTCATAATTTTGGTTTCAGATTTGGGTTTCTTTGAAGCTACATCAACATAATTCCTTCTCAGATTTGGGTTACCTTGAATCAATAGGAATTTCATCTTCAGATGTTGTGGTTGTAGAAGTCGAGCAGGCGATAACCAGATCATTCGAGAGGTAACCAAGTAGATCCATTTCTCTATCATTTGCCTAAGGTGTGCCACCTAACAAGAAGAAAAAAAAACACAGAATTAGCTAATTCTTCAACTATGTTAGTTATATATTGATCAAAATAATGATTTCAAATTAACTAGTATGTATACTTGTTATACCATACCTTTATTGAGACATTTGATTGTCCACTGTAAAAGTTGTCCTTTGTAGTAGGTGAGAGAACTACCAGCTTCATTGCAGTTCTGACCCATCTCCAGAACTTGTGTTTGGACACAAGTAATGTGATGTATTTATCAAGCAATCTATCTAACTCCTTTAAAATCCTAACTCATATGACGCTCCACGTTGAATGGTGAGCATCACCGTTCAACGAGAGAAGAGGGCCACAATCGATGAGGAAAGAGGGTCACAATTGATGATAGAAGAGAGCCACAATCGATGAGAAAAGAGAATTTAGATTTCACGAGGGCTGAGAGAAGAGTTTGTACATTAAACATGGAGAGGACACTTGGCGAGACCCTATTCGTCAAGGGGTTAAATCATTTTTTGCCTCACGAAATTAACAAAAACAAAACAAAAAAAAAGAAAAACACCTAAACCTAAAATTATTTCCGTCTCTCTTCCTCTCGGTGTTCTCCATCTATCGCGTTCTCTCTTTTTCTTCTCCGCCTCTAGACTCTGCATGTTCTCTTTTTTTTCTTCTCTTTTATAACTGTTGATTTCCGTTTTTTATATCGTACGTGATAATCTACAAATCCTATACTATGAAGCGTTGATCGATGTTTATTTTAAAATCTTAATATGTTGATCCGTTTTGTGCTACAGTTGATAACATGGAGATGATCGTTTATCAGTTCTTTTATTTAAGATTATCTGTTTTTTTTATCAGTTTGATCAGTTTCGTAATAATAATTCTCTTTTCTCTATACCCTAACTCCGGTATTTTCTCCTCTCTATTCTGCTTATGCATTATAGTAAAAAAAAATCTGTGTCTCTGTGATCCTTCTAATTATTTTTTGTTATTAACAAGAATTTTTTTATTAATATTAGGGTTTCTCTTTTTTGGCAGAAAAATCAGGATTGTCGCTTCTTGAAAAACTAGGTTTACCATGATAAATTGATTGTTTTTCGTTTTCTTTTTATTAAATATATAGATAACCTAAATTTCTTTTTGCAAGTTTGGTTGCAATTATCATTTAACCTATAGTATTTTGTTGCAGAGACGAGGACCATTTACTATAGTTTACTATTTCTGCTCATGAATTTTGTATCTAGCTGAGAATGAAAATTCTATTATAGAGGCACAATTTTGAGTTGGTATTTACCTGTGTAGGAATTGTTTAGGCATTTTTCTATAATGCATCACAACTTGCCATTTTTATCATTACAATTTAGACGCTTTTATCATTTTCCTTTGCAACATTGCAGCATCTATTAAGAATCTCTACTCGGAGACAACCTTTTCTTTAAATTTTTTCTCTTCCATATTTGGTAATGGTAATCTAATAATCTTGATTTCCCATATATGTTTGTGCTAATGTCATTGTTCTTTTTTTTTATTATTGAAGGAAAAGGATAAAAAAGAATAAATAATATTCTCAAATTTCTTAATCAAGTGCATCTTATGCGGACCTATGCAATGCTATATCGATCCACTACCTAAGGCACCTCCACATATTGATATCTAATTATCCCCAGGTGCTCAACACTAAAAATGGTTTCCTATGCATGTTCCAGCTGCAAACCAGCCATATGATTCCAAAAATTACAAGCATTAGCAAGTAAGGAGGACTGTTTCATCTGAAAATCCCGAGGACCTTCGTACGGTTGTTCTATCCCCACTATTTTCGTCGTTTGACAACGCCTATGGTATTTTTGAATTGTTGAAGGCATGCTTGAAGTTGAAGCATGTGGATTTGATGGAAACAAAATGATATTTGTCTTAAATGTTGTATATTGCAAAAGCAAGAGAAAACTTACTGTTTGCAATATAACTTGCTATATAAACTCCTCAGCTTTGCGATGTAGAACATTAAAGATGCTAATATTTCTTAATTGTGTATGTAGCTTATGGATGTTCAAGAGGATGTTCCCGTTATCCTCTGTTGAGCTTAACGTTTATCATCAGCTTACTATTTATGATTGTTACATGAAAGCTACACATGTTTACAGGTAAACATAATAATCCAACGGTCATATTATTGTTGGATGGAACTCATGTATGTAGCTGATTGCATACTGATTCATTTTGGTCATGTAGTTTCTATTGTTTTTCTTTATTGGAACTCATTCTTACGAATTTGACTGGTGTCCACGTTCATGTCACTTACTTTGCGTCATAAATCATTTGATGAATTAACACATAATCAAAGGAATCTATTAGCGAGCTGCAACGCCAACTCTCCCCCGAATTTCTGAGATTTACATGTCATAGCCCATACTTGGAAAAACTGATTTTTGGTTTGTCTCATTGCAGGATTGTGATCTTGATCCCTTTTCTTTTGCGGCAAGAGAAAACTGAGAAGGTACATGAGTGGGCCTACTGATCAGTATCTTACTGCTTAATATAAAATGTAAATGGTTAACGATGGTACTAAATCTCTTTCATTATACCTGAACTCTGGCCAGTCGTTTCTATAATCCCTTTCTTTATGTTTTTTTTTAAAGTGTAGGCCAACTTATGGTCTTTGGTGTGGAACTGTGTATCATGGTCTTTGGTGCAGAACTTCTTTTGCGTGGACCAGGACACCAATTTACACTTGCTCATGCTAATGAATTGTTACATGTGAAAGTGAGAAGCACTTTCGTGCAGGATGTTGCGGTAAAGGTATTTTCAAAGCTTGAGTACTCAGATGAATTGTTGCGCTGCTTTACACAAGTTGTAGTATCGCAGGCTAATCTATTTTTTCCCTAATATTCAGGTCCTAGAAATAAAATGTTAGATCACTGCTTGGTTGAATCCACTAGCGTTGGTATGTCAAGTTAGTTGTCAATTTTAGTTTCCAAAATGCATTCTTGATTTAGCATACTAAAGATTGTTTCAGACTAGTTTAGGTCTAAGAAGTTGAATCGAAGCTATCCTTAAAGGATGAAGATTGAAGATTGAAGGTTACAAGAAGACATCAACAAGTACTTCATCAACAAAGGTATGTGATTGATTTCAATTGGATTCTTGTTCAATTCTACTTTTCTAATCTATCGAGATAAATGCTCACTCTATGGAACAATTCCTATGACGGTAAATGTACATTTATGTATATATACTTGAGGTTATTTGATTCATGACCTTGGTGATAATAACCTTTATCCCTATAAAGGATCTCATGTTACAGTGAATGAGCTTGCGAATCCAATGAGCCAAGAATCACTCAATTCCGAGTTATAACGACAAAGTCATGAGTGATTTAAGTTCATTAGTAGGAAACATTCCATGGGCTTTGGAGTGGTCCGCGAACTTGGGCCCAATACGTGACTAAAAGGGATTTTTGGTCAAGTTGGTGATGTTTCCTTATCTAGGAAAGTTAGCTATTGGTCCAAACACTTTGATTACCTTATTAAAGTGTTTGTGATTCTTGCCTAAGTTAAAATGTGATTTATTCACATAAATATAATTTTTGCTAAATAAGTTATTCATTTAATTATTTTGGCAAGAGTTTTAACTTAGAAAAGACTCTCATATTTAGGAGAGTCTTGTAAAATAAAAATAGCTTTGCTTAGCTTCCAAGATATTGTTCATTATAAATAATGAGTTCGCGAGTTTACACGGTTTTCATCCCTTTGGAAAATTGGCGTAAGCTCTGCTGGTTGTGTTCCACGTATTCCGTTCTTCGTGAACGAGAGTGAGATAAAAGTCTTTGTATTAGGGATCACAAAACCAAGTTGGATTTAATATTCGTGATTGATCATACAACTTGTAATCTAGGTTTTTCACCTCTTGTCTATTCTAAGGTTTTATCTTCTGATACAAAACCATTCAAGAGTTGTTGATCATAAACCCTAAGTTTTGATAGATTTCAGTTTCCGATCGTATACCAACACTTGTTATTCGAAATCGGAGACTAGAAAGAAAAACTTCTTTTGAGGCATCTCGTAAAAATCCTTGAGAAGTTTTAAACAAGATATCTCTAGATTTATTCTAATTGTTCTTGTGGTAGATTTATTAGGATTTTCTTAACTTGGAAATTGATCTTTGGAATCACCCAAGTTTACTTACGGAAATCAGGTTCACGGACTCCTTGTGTGTACGCATACTGATTGTAAGTTAAAACCCTAATCTATAAGTTTGTTTTGATATTACTTTTACCTAGTAATTGTTTTTATCAAAATAAACACAAGATTTCCAAAACCTTGATTCACATCTAACGGGAAATCAAACTGGTGTTTTGTGCAAACAAAATATCAAATCCTATCGATCGTTGTGGTGTATCTTCTAAAGAGAACTTAGGGTTCTGCTAGAAGATTTGTGTGAAGAGTTCCTAAAGAGAATCGGTATTCGCTAGGAGTTCTACAAGTGCTGAAGAAGGTATTACATCTAATCCGAATAGGTAGTAGGAATTTGGTGTAATAGCTTATTATCAGTGTGTGTTTATTCTGGACTAGGTCCTGGGGTTTTTCTGCATTTGCGGTTTCCTCATTAACAAAATTCTGGTGTCTGTGAAATATCACAAGTTATATGTTAAGATCAATCAGTTTTTGTTTCCGGCTTTAGGGTTTTTGAGTGAATTGATTGACACTTGAACATTGATCTTTGGTACCGTTCAAGTTAAACCTCTTATATTCAATCGGACTCGCAAATCCCTATTTGCTGATTGCGGATTGAATCAAGAGATAGAGATATAAAACTCTTTGATATACATTTGATAGATTGAGTCTAACTGTCTAGTTGATTTTCTTGAAAGTATATTGGAGTTTATCTATTCGGATTTCCAAACGAAATATTGGGTGGTGTTGTTAGACCCCCGCTTTTTCAATTGGTATCAGAGCAGGCAAACACGCTAAGACCTCATAAGTCTGTGTTTGTAGCAATCTGATTCTATGGACAGGGGTGTTATCTCTATAAACGTACCACCAGCCTTCGATGGCACTAATTACTTATGGTGGAAAATTGCTATGCGAGCTTTTCTTCAAGCACGTGATTTTCAATCATGGGTATATATAGTTAATGGCTATGATGCTCCCCTTATGGCAGTTGGAGATGTAATCGTTCCCAAGAACATTGGTGAATACAGTCCTGCCGAGATAGTTGCTGCAAACCAAAAATCTGACCGTTTGAATGCTATCATCCATGCCATTACCCCAGATCTTCGGCACCACATGACTACGTGCAATAAGTCTAAAGATGCTTGGGATATCTTAGAAACCGTATTCGAAGGAAATGCCGCAGAGAAAGAAGCAAGGCTTCAAAATCTAGCTTATGACTAGGAAAACCTTCGCATGTCTGATGATGAAAACTTTGATGAGTTTAACCAAAGACTTTCTCAAATAGTTAACTCCTCTTTTTCATTAGGAAAAACTATTCCGGAGAAAGATATTGTGTGCAAAATTCCCAGGTCTCTACCATCAAGATACGAGTCTAAGAAACATGCCATTGAAGAAGGAAATGATCTTTCTATACTCTCCAAAAGTACTCTTGCTGGAAAGTTAAAGATCTTTTATAATGAACACGCAAGAAAATAGGTGATTTCTCTTAAAGCTGCAAACAATTCTGAATCCTCTAAGGATAAATATGGTTCGCCAGATACTAAGGATGTTACTCCACGACAATTTAGAAAATTCTTGACAGACAGGAAAAAGAGTTTTTCTAAAAGTGTAACATCTCCTAAGGATGATGCACAATGCTATTACTGTCGTGGTTTCGGGCACTTGTTTGCAGTATGTCCTAGCCGGAGTCGTAGACAATCGGCATATGCAGCAGACTTGCCTACTCTTGATGATGGACCTGAATATTATAATCCTCAAGAGCTCATAGGTGAGGTTGCATTAGCTTCTGGAAAAATTCTTTCTGATTCTGACGAAGAAGTGTTTCATGATGATCCAGTAGCTAATAATCTTCTTAAAGAAAGTCATTGGAAACTCTCGGAGGCTGAAAGCACCATTTTCAGTGAGAAAGTTAAATATGACAGACTTCATAGTCGGAATAAATACTTGCAAGGCCAACTTGATTCTATTGGTGCAAGAGATTATCTCAACGAAATACGAAAGCTTAAAGAAGAAATTGCCGAAGGTCGAGATCAGGAAGTTACTCTTCAAGCAAAGCTAGATAACTTGGAGAATATTGAGATGAACTTGTTATTTGGTTCGGAACGAGAAGATCTCAAAGTTCAATGTGAATCATCCAAGAATGATCTAGTTATTGCACTTGAGAAGGTCAAAAGTTTGGAAGAAGAAAACTTGAGCTTAAAAGAGAGCTTGTCTAGAAATAGCATCTCAGATAAATTAACCTCGATATTGGGAGCATGTAGAATTCATCGTGATACACGAGGATTGGGCTATGAAGGAATAGACGCTCCTAGTATTTGCAAAGAGGTAAAAATTTTCAAAGCTAAATATTCTTCTCAACCAAAACCTTCCACGGTTGACAAAATTAAAGTATCTCTACCAACTACGGATGGCGAAAAGAAGAAATCCTGCCAAGCTCCAAAGCAAGCACATACACATTCAGGTACTATTAAACATAACTTTTTCCATTATACTAAACATTGTTTTTATTATGGAAAATCAGGTCACTTGCAAAGGAATTGCAGATTTCTTAAACGAGATAAAACCAGATATGATTCTGTTAGGATGACAAGATTTGATGTTCCAAACTGGAGAAAAACTGAGTCTCATAATATCAGTTCTTTCAGTATTCCCCCAAAGAAGTTTCACAATTGTATTGGGGAGAAAAATAAATACGTTGCTCCAAAAGCTACTCAGAAATGGGTGCCAAAGAAGACCAATAAAGCAATGAATTATATTAATAAGGATCTCCCAGACAAGAGTTTGACAAGGGATAACATCTTAAAAAAGTATGGAACATTTATTGAAAGTTTCCGGGAAGTTTTTAAATTCCTAGAGTCCATGCATGATTTTGTTTCGAATACCTGTAGTGAGCAAGATTTTGCTCACCTCAGCACAACCTGATTGTGTTGAAAGTGCATCCTCGCCAAGAAGCCCTAATAAATGCGGTGAGGATTTCAAAAGAATTGGGGGGAACATATTAAGTTGGGAAATTTCTGAATATGTGGAACAATTTATTGTTTCGAGCTGAGTTTAACTCGCTTATATATTCCTCGAAACATGTGTTGGTAAGATTTCGCTTCAATCAAGTTTATCTTCACCTAGTGACGAAAGTCATGAAAAGTTTCAATTACTTTGAGGATTTCTCTGACGCGAAATGGTCTGTGAATAACATCTATATAACGTCCTCTGAGAATGTATCAATGATTGGAATGAGAGTTTAGATTACATAACCATGTATTCCTTAGTCCGAAGTTTTCGAACTTTGTTGATTGAGAGAAACCGGAGGAATTGGCTTTGCCAAGTCCGCGAACCTAGTCCGCGAACTGACGGAAGTTCTCGATCGAGAATTTCTGCTGGGATTTTCAAAAAACTCGTTTGCATGTAAGTCCGCGAACTGGTGGAAGTCTCCTTGCCGAGATTTTCTGCTGAGTTTGGAAAACTCTGTCGGTTATCTTAAGTCCGCGAACTTGTTTGTGAGCTTAAGTGGTTATGATCTAAATATGTTCTCTGAACATGAAACTTAAATTACTAAGGAATGCTTTATGCAAACCGTGTCTATAAAGTTCATGAGCCGATTCATCGAATCGAATCATCTTTGTTTCAATTGTGTCTTGTGTAGTTACATAAGATATCATAGCAATTGAACAACTCTCTAACTAGTTCATTTGAGTCAATTGAACTAGTTATGGTGAAGAAGAATATGGTTTATATGGAAGTGATCACATGGCTAGATACCACATGTATGAGTCTTAATTACCTAACTTGATTTGTGATTGAAATTCCTAAATTTAACAGGTTAGAAGCAATTATCAAAGCCATGGATGTTGGTTTTTATTGTCAAACAAATTTTTTCATACTCTTATGGTAACCATTCTTGGTGTAAATCCTTGTGGAAAAGTTTATTCTTCCTTCTAAGCATATCAAGTCTTGTTTGTACAAGTTTGTATCTTAGAAAAGATGATCACAATACTTGATCTTCATGATCACATATTGTGTATTGTTACCATGAGATAGTTCTAAACTTTTTTAGTAACATGATCTCATGAGAGACTTTCAATGATTGATTCTTAAATCATATCTCCTTATGGGTTTTCTAAAATCCAATTTATAAATCCTTATCTCTGGAGTAAGGTCGCTCTTGTTGTTCTTTCGGGAATGACATCAAATGAGGGAGAGTTCTTTTGAACTTGTGTTTAATGGTAATATCTTGCGGGGTGTGCGGCTGTGGAATTTTATAGGGGTTATCTTGTATCTTAAAACTCCTTGATGAATGCATTTAGCTTCGGCTTTATGATTGCATCTAAACTAAGTTTCTATGTATTTTTCTTTTAGTCTATGAAATGTCTCTTGTGGAAATTTCATTATGATCCCGTTCTTTTACCTTTGCCAATTTTATTTACAAAAAAGGGGAGAAATAATGTAGTTCACACTACAAATACATATGGTTTTTCGGATCATTGTGTAAGGGGGAGTGGTTTCTATGATCGAGATGGAGTATTGACTAAGGGAGAGTCATACATATCACCGTAGTATTATTGTCAAAGTTGTGATACAATGAAACTTTGATGAAACTTTGATGTTGTGTAATAATATTATGATGGATGTTCAACAAGTACAGGATGAACACATGAAGAGTTTAAGAATCAAGGAAATCAATATTGTCGTTTTTACTTTTAAGAAGTACAAGCCATATGTAAAATGGTTTTGTCACTAAAATTGACAAAGTGGGAGATTATTAGAGCACTGATCGGTTAAACCCACTAGCGTTTGTATGTCAAGTTAGTTGTCAATTTTAGTTGCCAAAATTCATTCTTGATTTAGCATACTAAAGATAGTTTCGGACTAGTTTAGGTCTAAGAAGTTGAATTGAAGCTATCCTTAAAGGATGAAGATTGAAGGCTACAAGAAGACATCAACAAGTACTTCATCAACAAAGGTATGTGATTGATTTCAATTGGATTCTTGTTCAATTCTACCTTTCTAATCTATCGAGATAAATGCTCACTCTATGGAACAATTCCTATGACGGTAAATGTACATTTATGTATATATACTTGAGGTTATTTGATTCATGACCTTGGTGATAATAATCTTTATCCCTATAAAGGGTTTCATGTTATAGTGAATGATCTTGCGAATCCAATGAGCCAAGAATCACTCAATTCCGAGTTATAACGACAAAGTTATGAGTGATTTAAGTTCATTAGTGGGAAACATTCCATGGGCTTTGGAGTAGTCTGCGAACTTGGGCCCAATACGTGACTAAAGGGGATTTTTGGTCAAGTTGGTGATGTTTCCTTATCTAGGCAAGTTAGCTATTGGTCCAAACACTTTTGCTTACCATATTAAAGTGTTTGTGATTCCTGCCTAAGTTAAAATGTGATTTATTCACATAAATATAATTTTTCCTAAATAAGTTATTTATTTAATTATTTTGGCAAGAGTTTTAACTTCGGAAAGACTCCCATATTTAGGAGAGTCTTGTAAAAGGAAAATAGCTTTGCTTAGCTTCCAAGCTATTTTTCATTATAAATAATGAGTTCGCGAGTTTACACATTTTTTATCCCTTTGGAAAATTGGCGTAAGCTCTGCAGGTTGTTTTCCACGTCTTCCGTTCTTCGTGAACGAGAGTGAGATAAAAGTCTTTGTATTAGGGATCACAAAGCCAAGTTGGAATTAATCTTAGTGATTGATCATACAAATTTTAATCTAGGTTTTTCACCTCTTGTCTATTCTAAGGTTTTATCTTCTGATATAAAACCATTCAAGAGTTGTTGATCATAAACCCTAGGTTTTGATAGATTTCAGTTTCCGATCGTATACCAACACTTGTTAGTCGAAATCGGAGACTAGAAAGAAAAACTTCTTTTCAGCATCTCGTAAAAATCCTTGAGAAGTTTTGAACAAGATATCTCTAGATTTATTCTAGTTGTTCTTGTGGTAGATTTATTAGGGTTTTCTTAACTTGGAAATTGATCTTTGGAATCACCCAAGTTTACTTACGGAAATCAGGTTCACGGACTCCTTGTGTGTACGCATACTAATTGTAAGTTAAAACCCTAATCTACAAGTTTTTTTTGATATTACTTTTACCTAGTACTTGTTTTTATCAAAATAAACACAAGATTTCCAAAACCTTGATTCACATCTAACGGGAAATCAAACTGGTGTTTTGTGCAAACAAAATATCAAATGGTATTGATCGTTGTGGTGTATCTTCTAAAGAGGACTTTGGGTTCTGCTAGAAGATTTGTGTGAAGAGTTCCTAAAGAAAATCGGTATTCTGTTAGGAGTTCTACAAGTGCTGAAGAAGGTATTACATCTGGTCTGAATAGGTAGTAGGAATTTGGTGTGACAACTTATTATCAGTGTGTGTTTATTCTGAACTAGGTCCCAGGGTTTTTCTGCATTTGCGGTTTCCTCATTAATAAAATTCTGGTGTCTGTGTTATTTCTTTTCCGCATTATATTTTATTTATATAATAGAAATATCACAGGTTGTACATTAAGATCAATCAGTTCTTGTATCCGGCCTTAGGGTTGTTGAGTGAATTGATTGACACTTGAACATTGGTCTTTGGTTCCGTTCAAGTTAAACCTCTTATATTCAATCGGGCTCGCAAATCCCTGTTTGCTGATTTCGGATTGAAACAAGAGATAGAGATATAAAACTATTTGATATACTTTTGATAGATTGAGTCTTAATGTTTAGTTGATTCTCTTGAAAGTATATTGGAGTTTGTCTATTCAGATTGCCAAACGAAATATTCGGTGGTGTTGTTAGACCCCCGCTTTTTCAATTGGTATCAGAGCAGGAAAACACGCTAAGACCTCATAAGTCTGTGTTTGTAGCAATCTGATTCTATGGACAAAGGTGTTATCTCTATAAATGTACCACCATCCTTCGATGGCACTAATTACTTATGGTGGAAAATTGCTATGCGAGCTTTTCTTCAAGCACGTGATTTTCAATCATGGGTATATATAGTTCATGGATATGATGTTCCCGTTGTGGAAGTTGGAGATGTAATCGTTCCCAAGAATATTGGTGAATACAGTCCTGCCGAGATACTTGTTGCAAAGAAAAATTCCGACGGTTTGAATGCTATCATCCATGCTATTACCCCAGATCTTCAGCACCTCGTGACTACGTGCAATAAGTCTAAAGATGCTTGGGATATCTTAGAAACCATATTCGAAGGGAATGCCGCAGAGAAAGAAGCAAGGCTTCAAAATCTAGCCTATGACTGGGAAAACCTTCGCATGTCTGATGATGAAACCTTTGATGAGTTTAACCAAAGACTTTCTCAAATAGTTAACTCCTCTTTTTCATTAGGAAAAACTATTCCGGAGAAAGATATTGTGTGCAAAATTCCCAGGTCTCTACCATCAAGATACGAGTCTAAGAAACATGCCATTGAAGAAGGAAATGATATTTCTACACTCTCCAGAAGTAATCTTGCTGGAAAGTTAAAGATCTTTGATAATGAACACGCAAGAAAAGAGGTGATTTCTCTTAAAGCTGCAAACAATTCTGAATCCTCTAAGGATAAATCTGGTTCGCCAGATACTAAGGATGTTACTCCACGACAATTTAGAAAATTCTTGAGAGACAGGAAAAAGAGTTTTTCTAAAAGTGTAACATCTCCTAAGGATGATGCACAATGCTATAACTGTCGTGGTTTCGGGCACTTGTCTGCAGTATGTCCTAGCTAGAGTCGTAGACAATCGGCATATGCAGCAGACTTTCCTACTCTTGATGATGGACCTGAATATTATAATCCTCAAGAGATCATAGGCGAGGTTGCATTAGCTTTTGGAAAAATTCTTTCTGATACTGATTCTGATTCTGATTCTGACGAAGAAGTGTTCCATGATGATCCAGTAGCTAATAATCTTCTTAAAGAAAGTCATCGGAAACTCTCGGAGGCTGAAAGCACCATTTTCAGTGAGAAAGTTAAATATGACAGACTTCGTAGTCGTAATAAAGACTTGCAAGACCAACTTGATTCTATTGGTGCAAGAGATTATCTCAACGAAATACGAAAGCTTAAAGAAGAAATTGCCGAAGGTCGAGATCAGGAAGTTACTCTTCAAGCAAAGCTAGATAACTTGGAGAATATTGAGATGAACTTGTTATTTGATTCGGAACGAGAAGATCTCAAAGTTCAATGTGAATCATCCAAGAATGATCTAGTTATTGCACTTGAGAAGGTCAAAAGTTTGAAAGAAGAAAACTTGAGCTTAAAAGAGAGCTTGTCTAGAAATAGCATCTCAGATAAATTAACCTCGATATTGGGAGCATGTAGAATTCATCGTGATACACGAGGATTGGGCTATGAAAGAATAGACGCTCCTAGTATTTGCAAAGAGGTAAAATTTGTCAAAGCTAAATATTCTTCTCAACCAAAACCTTCCACGGTTGACAAAATTAAAGTATCTCTACCAACTACGGATGGCGAAAAGAAGAAATCCTGCCAAGCTCCAAAGCAAGCACATACACATTCAGGTAATATTAAACATAACTTTTTCCATTATACTAAACATTGTTTTTATTATGGAAAATCAGGTCACTTGCAAAGGAATTGCAGATTTCTTAAACGAGATAAAACCAGATATGATTCTGTTAGGATGACAAGATCTGATGTTCCAACACTGAGTTGATTTAGTTTCCCTTAATAAGCTCTTCTATTTTTAGTATATTTTCAGTTCCGTAATTAGTTAAGACTCTATAGTTAATATTACTTGTTCCACTGAGTATTTGCAGGTATAAATACTACGCTTGAGCTTGTAAAACAGTTATGAATTAATACGAGAAACTTTTCTTCAATCTCTTCTAGCCTTCTTTTCTTATTCTCAATCCTCTTATTCTCCTAATTCATCTTGTTATCTGGGTTCTAAACCTATTTCAGTTACGTAAACCTTGTGTTTTGGTCTAGAACCCTATCAATCACCATCACCATCTCCACCACCATCATCTTACCACCATCCAAAATTCGTATTGAGGAACAGAGTGAACTAATTTTTTTTTTATTTTTTTTTCTTTCTCTTCACCCTCCTCCACCTCCTTCAATCTCACTGTTACAGATTCAATCACCACCACCACTCTTCATCAGCAGATTCAATCAGATTGGTTTGGTGGTTGAATCTGGTTGGACTGTAAATCAGAAGGGAAGATGTCGTTGTTGCTATGGAATTGTGGTTAAGGAAGAAATGGTAAATTAGGGTTTGCTGCTGCCATTAATAACAATGATGAATCGAAATTGAAATGAAGAGAAATATATAATGATTTTGAGTATGTTGCAGAGCGGGTTCGAGTTGGAATCGAGGGTGGATGTTATTGATTGCAGATGGGTTTTGATGGATATGATTATGGTTTGAGTCGAATCTGAAGTTGGCAGTGAATTGAAGCCAAGAAGACAAAATGGAGATGTTCATGGGAAGTGGTTTTGATGGGTGATGTTTCTGGTCTAGATTTATAGCTAATTCAACAGAGAAGAATGATGAAATTGCAATTTGAAACTAGGATTTGAAGTTAGGGTTTCCTTGAACTGAGATTTGAAACTGGAAATGTTGCCGTTGAGAGGAATTGCAAATGAGTTTGTACTTGGTTTCATGCTGAGTGATATTAGTACTTCAATTGTGATTCATAATTGGTTTTATGTTGAATGTGAAATTAGTATTTCAGTCTTTAACTATAGTTGTGATTTGTTTCGGCCTACTAGCAGAGTTCTGATTCCTCTGGAGCATCTGATGTAAGGAGATGGAAGAAAAAACAACTTAAAGTCAATAGTCAAAAACCATTCAAGCTTAGAACTGAGGTATAAATCAATATAATGATGTTTGATTGTTAACTAGTAGGGATTATTATTTTTTTATTTTGATGCCCAGTCATTATTTCAAAGGAATACAGGTTACTAACGGGTAATTGTCCTTTCAGCAAAGAGGGAAACATAAAGAAGAGGTATTCGTAAAGAAAGTACAAGAAATGCTTACAAAAGAGGAGAAGCAACGTATACCCATTGCGCAAGGCCGTCCAAGGCGAACCAAAGGTATGCCAAAGCGAGTTTGTAGGTTTCTTAATGATCTTAATACAATGATATAGAAGAAGATTTTGTATGGAAAATCGTTCACTACATAATATCTTTAGTTGCACAATTGGGTATAGTTTGATTGTTGGAGATGGGAATAGAAAATTCGTAATAGTAAATGAGAAAATTGAATTTCGCAGTAGCATATTACCTCATTTATCCGATTGTTATTGTTATTTGTCTCAGAAGATGGATATATAAGTCTCACTCTAGTAAATCGACTTACCATGTTCAATTAGAGATGGACATCTAAAGTTCGCATTAGTAAACGGGTATTTCACTGAGCGCTTAGTGTAATCTGGAACTTCCATTATGCAATTGTTATTGTTATTTGGCTTAGGAGATGGACATATTAGTAAATGTGTTACATATTAAGCGAGTTCTTAGGCTTCTTAATGATCTTAGGCTCAGGTAGAAATATGAATGATAGAGATGGACATATGGAATTTACACTAGTAAATGGCGTAATTTGCTTAGGTGTATATTATAAACTAGGACTTTCAATTGCTACTGTATTTGGCTCAGGAAGAACCATTGTGATGCATTCTAAATTCAAATTAGAAGGCAAGCATATGTTTTTGTGAATGCTGAGTGTAGTTTCTGTGTTTTCAGCATTTGATAAAGCCACCAGTAAAATACATCACGAGGCCCATCGACTTGAAACTTCACAGTGATGTGCGAGCAGTTGAGCGTGCTGATTTTGATACTCAGGTAAGCTGCCAACTTCTTATCTTAAGTTGTATGATCTTCAACAACGGTTTCGTGCTTTTAATAATCCATGTGATATTATAAGAACTGATTTTCATGTGACATTTTGAGGTTGCGGAGAAGTTAAGCTTACTTGCACAGCATAGAATGAAAAAACATAGGCAGCAGAAGGTAAATATCAGAAACTTTGAACCATATTGTCTTGGTTGATTTGTAGTAAAAAATAAAATAAATATTATGTCTTGATGCCATGTAGTAATACTTTCAATCTTCTTGGTTTCTGCTTTTAGTTGGGAGAAGAGGAAGAAGTCAAGAGGTTGAGGAAGGAGCTAGTTCCAAGAGCTCAACCAATGCCATATTTTGAACGCCCTTTTATTCCTAAAAGGTATTTTTGAATTATGATATCCATCTATATATAATTTCTTTTGTTGTTTAGTTTGGAGGAACGCATCTCGTGTTTTAGGTCCGTGAAGTTCCTACTATTCCAGAAGAACCAAAATATCATGTTCCCCATCACAAGAGAATTGGGAGACATGAGACGAGAAGAGGAAGAGGGAGAGAGATGAATGGTTGGCGATATAAAACATTACTTAACCGAGATATTTTTCACCATTGATCGATCGATCATTTGTTCTCTATTTTTTGAACTTTTTACCAGTACATTTTAAAGATCATTCACTGACAGTTTGTTTGTTTTTCTTTTTTTGTGTATGTCAAAGCAAAAGCAATAGCTTTAATTGCATTGTGTTTTTTTGAGTAATCTTGTTGATTTTCACTTGGGCCGTATATAATTGGGCCGAGTGAGGGAGGACCTTATATTACGATTTTTTTTTGTAAAATCTATAAGTGAACATTTGACACAAAAAGATTGGATTTTTTTGGTAGTCATTTTTTTTTTGGCCGTGTGCACATGAAAATTCAAAAATGTCCCTCCCTTTTAGTCCAACTATTATAAAAATCTACGCAATAAATATAAACAATAATATCAAATTTGGGGTAACTTGCGTTGCCTCCTTCGTAAAGATTGGTAATTTGCATTGCCTCCCCTACATAAATAAAATTAGCAAAACCTGCTCTCATCAATAATTCCGTCTATTCCAAGTTAGCTGACTCAACACAAACTTACACGTGATTTTTATTTTATTTTTGGGGTATTTGCGTTACCTCCCCTGTAAAAATTAATAATTTACATTACCTTCTCTGTAAAGATTGATAATTTGCATTACCTCCCCTATGAAAAACCACGTGTAAGTTAGTGTTGAGTCAGCTAACTTGGAATAAACAGAACTATTGACGAGAGGAGACTTTGCTAATTTTACTTTTGTAGGGGAGGTAATGCAAATTACCAATTTTTACAGGGGAGGTAATGCAAATTACCCCAAAATAAGAGTTTTTGTGAAATTTGGAGGTGTTTGTCATTTTATGCAAACCACACGAATGATACATAATAATGTAGTCATATTTTAGTTTATACATCACCTAATTTTCCGTTGCAACTAATAAAACGATATACTCCCTATGTTTCAAGAAAAGTGATACTTTCACTTTAGGCGCAATTCTCGAAAAATGAATGCATAGCCAATGCAAACCACCACAAAGGATGCATAACACATCATGCAACCATATTTTGGTATATAGATCGACTAAATTTCTATTTTTGGAAAAGTGATACTTTCACATTCCGTTTCAAGTTGGTGATACTTTCACTCTTTTTTAGGAAAAGTGATACTTTTCCTGAAACGGAACGAAAATATCACTTTTTCTGAAACAAGGCGAAGATATCACTTTTTCTGAAACGGGGCTAAAGTAGTCGTAGATAATCCCCATCTTCAGATTCATCTTCGGTCGGCCCTTCCACCGTGGCAACGGTTATACTAGTAATAAATTAGTAAATAAAATAATAATAAAAATAAATTAACAGAAAAAATTAAAACTGAATATTTAATAGTCAGCAAATAAAGTTTAAAAAGAATATAATGAAAATATATCTGATTATGCAAATAAAATAAGCGATCAACATTTGTCAACGGTGTAGTTGGAGGGGGTAATACAGGGCCGCTTTCAATGCACACTTCAAGAAGAGGTTATTCAAAGTAGCCCTTTGGAGGTAGTAGGAACTACATGCGTGTAGTTGGATCCATGCCAAACACCCAATATTTGAGTGCAGCCCTTGACTATTCCCTTTGACTGCACTACACCCTCCAACTACCTCGGATTTAAGCGTGCCAAAGGGACCCTTACTGCTTCTTCATAACTAGAGGGTGCATCAATGATTTGTTCAGAAAACCTCTTTTCAACCCCCCTACCCCGGTGAATGAAAAAAACATGAAAATTAGGCTAAATAAAAATCAAGCTTGTGAACATGTGGCGGACTAGAAAAATTCCCTTCTAATGGGTTAATTTTCAACCTAATTAGCAAGGCTAAATCCTGGTACGTCATTCGAAAGCTATATAGAAAATATATATATTTATTTTCAGAATCCAGTAATAATGAGTGCCGCAAACCAACAACAATAAATGAAATGGTTCCGGCAAGGTATTGCTTAATTCTAGATGCTGCAAAAATAATATTCACGTAAACATGGTTAGTGAAAGATTTGAAAGGAGATAAAATGCAAGTCTCTACTAGCGATCCATGGTGTACTTGTGTTTTTTTTCACAAGAACCGTATTATTCAATCAAATACTACACCCAAAACCAATAGAGTAGAAATATATGAGTACATAATTCCAAAATTTAAAGGTAACCACATTAGTTCTGGACTTAGATTAAACGTACAGTAAATGTTCGGAGAGATAATAAAGATTGGCAGCACTATTATCAGCATGTAATAGATGAATCAACGGAATCACTTAAGTTGAAACATGCAGTATATGATATTTGTAAATTCGAATATCAAGATGTCGTAAAGGCCAAAGTCAATAAAAAGTCAGAGATATTTCTTCCACCAACAATCTTAAGGAATTTATACTAAAATTCGACCCACTTACATCTGCAAAAAAGACATCATGTTATAACAAGTTACCGAGGTAGTAATTGTGTTTACTAAAACAGAAGATCATAGTTCTGACTTCTTTATGATGCATGCAATCACATAAGGTCAAAACTTCCAGTTGATGTCCACTATAGCCAAGGTTTATATGACATGAATTTAAAAAAAAAATGATTAGTAGCTATTGAAAAGAAAACATCTGAGGAAGTGATTTTATCAACAAATGCAAGCAAACTCAGTACTACAGCTTCGATATGCCCTTATAGAGAGTCATTATCGGCAATTACAAGAACTAGATTCGCATGTCCAAGTCTCAAGTCATCCGGGAGATCCTTAACTTGCCTAATCTAATAAGGCAAAGTTACAAATTTATGAGAACAACATAAGATAACGGTTTGTTGAATATGAATGTAAATATGCATTGTATACTTGACTCTAAGATCATGATATTTCTAGGATGGGTTAAAGGACAAAATGCCCCAAAATCGACCCCCAAGGTTTGAAAATGCCCCGGACGTTAGGTAAGAAATCAAAATGCCCCATTCCGTTAGTTTTCAAATTTTGGTCAAAATTGGGGCATTTTCACTACCTTTGACCAGTCAACTATAGTGTGATTTTTCATTTTGCCCTTCGCAAGAAAAAAGACCCGACACAAACTGATATGGTTCTCTTAACACGTGGGCATCTATTTCAAGGACACGTGGTCAAGGACTGACACCTGTAGCAAACGTGTGTTTCGTACGTGTGCTATAGGTATTATCTTCATCTGTGTCGATTTTCAGCCACAGAAAGGAATCGAAATTTTTTCCAGATAGTTCAGAGAGCGATAGGGTTACAGGCGAGAGAGATCGAGAGATTGATAGACCGGAAGGACAAAGGGAACTGCAGATCGATAAGATAAATGAGACGGAGTAGATAAGAGGCAGGTTTTCTCTTCCCGGTGACGAACATGTAAGTTTTTTGTTCAGAAATTTGACGTTTTAGGGTTTGTGATTAACCACGTGATGAGTATCTTTCTACATTTGATCTGTTTGATTTGGTATATGCTTTACGATTTGGGGTTAGGGTTTGTGAAATTGGTTTGCGATTTAGGATATGTGATTATGATTTTTGATTTTTCGATTCAGGGAATGTGATTATGAAATTGGTTTGAGATGATGTTGTTATAATATGAAGTTAGGGTTTGTGACGATTTGAGATTTAAACTGAGTTGGTGATGGCTGCAGGGTGAAAGGGTTGTTGATAAATTGTGGATATGCAAACCTAGTGGGTAGATTTCAGAAAGTACAAATTAGGGTTTGTTTGTGTAGCCAATACAAATGAAAATTGTGTTGTAGTTTGATTCAGGGAAAATGAAATTAGTGTAAACATTAGTATGATTACTGTAAACATTTCTGTTTTTGGTAATAATTTTTGGAATCATTACTGTAAAATTTGTTTCACTACTGTAATAATTATTGTTTTTTTGTTGGGGATCTGTTACAGAATGGGTAGCAAGGATAGGAATTTCTGGTTAACTGATATAGGTGGCCGGTTTAGAGACTTGCATATTCTTGGTTGTAAAGCTGGTACCAATGGAGATGCTTTTATGGCTATGGTAAAGACTAGGTTGGTGAATGAACAAGGTATGAATTCTACACTTGAACTGTTTTTATTTAATGATGAAGAAGGGAATGCATGTGATAAGTGTGAATCAGAAGAAATGTTTATTTCATTTTGGAACAAAGGGAAAGTAAATAAAGATAATTTGGTCAGATTGTGGTTCACTCCAATTATTCCTACTCCTTCAGTGAGAGAATGGGGTTATGTTTATGATGCTTCCAGTGTTAGTGGGGTAAGTGGTGTGACTAATTATATCAGCCCAGTGAGGAAGAAAACTGTTAGTAAAAGGATAGAGGTTAGGAGGAGTCCAAGACTTAATAAGACTGCTACTATTAGTGGGCTTAAAGATATGAGTCCAACAAGACTTGATTTTGAGCATGAAGAGCAAGTGGAATTGACAGAAGCATCTGTGACCAAGGACAATCAGAAAATTTGTGATCACCAACACAAGCTTTACAACCTCCATTGTACTGAGGTGCAATGGATTTAATTGCATCATCAAACCATTCGAAGTATGAACACATGGGATTAGAGCAAGAGAAGAATTTCTTCCCTGAATTAGCACCATTTTTGACCTTTAAAAGTTTACGAATACCATTACAAGGAACTAATTTACACCTTGTGTAGATCCAATGACAATCAATTGATTGATGATTTCTTTCGTTGCACATCTCACATTCCCGGCTTGATGTAGCAGCCATTATGAAGAAAAAAATTTTTTTTACTGATTTTTGGTTGGATCATCTTCACAATTTATAAGTCAGGGGAGACAAAAAAAATGACCGTTATTACAACGGTCGGAATCTCACAACGGTCGGAAAATCTAGCCGTTGATTAGCTAGGATGTTCCACGTGTCGCGATCCTAGCTAATAGGATACCGTGGTCATTTAAAAAAAAATCGGTAAATGTAAAACCCAAAATCTATCGCCGTCCACTTTTGTAATCGACACGTGTCGCAATCTCAGTAAATGACGAAAATAGGACCCTAGATTTTCATCTTGGTGAACAAAAGGGTATAAATGTCAATCGATTTCCACGTGCGGGCCACATGCTTACGCATTTGACCACTTAACGCTCTGAAACGGAAAACATAACAGAATGGGGCATTTTGATACGGTTTTGGGGCATTTTGATTTCTTACCTAACATCCGGGGCATTTTCAAACCTGGGGGTTGATTTTGGGGCATTTTATCCTTTAACCCTTCTAGGATTTAGGTCCCCATGAAAGAACCCACTCTTCAAATTCATCCGGCCAAACGCTAGGGTAAAATCAATTCTCAAAATTGATAAGGGTAAAAGTATATATCATACTCTAGGATAATCTATTAGGGATCTGACTGCTTTGCCATCGCTCCTATCCTACCGCCAAGATCAATGCCTCTATTAGCTATCTCACTGCCAAGGTTCGGGATTGGAATTCCATTACTAAATTAATAACTACAACCTTGTTAAAACGTTCATTTGAATGTGATTGCAAAATTATCTGGTTTGATAGATAGAAAGAAAAGGTTACACATGTTGCATGTCGAAGGAAAATGCATTTCTAGCCAAAAGGAAACTTACGCATCTTTCTGAAACCGAAGTCACGGTGGATAACAATGTAGAAGGTTCTGAAATGAAAAACTAGAGAGTAATCAAATAAGAGCAATCACTGAAACTATTAGTTTAAAATAAATGATATTTTCAACAAATGGGCATTATAAAACCTTAAATGAAGTCTAATGCTTACACAACCCAATCATGGAATGTCGGTATTTTGGCTCTGGAGTTGGCTTTAATGTCTTCCTCTGAAAATCTAGTGTTACTCTTGTTTGCCATTTGTTTGCCATTTGTTTGATAAAGACCTCGGATCATTCTTTAAAAATATATTCAATAGCTTTAGAAAGGAATTGGGCATTGTCTCATTCGATGACTGAACATCCCACAGCGGAAGCACACCTTAAGCAATCTTTCCTATTTTATTTGTGCCATCACTATCTTCTTTAATGCCAATGTGACCTTGGTCTCTTTTTTTAAAGGTTTTTGGATGTCTAACTTTATCCTAACTCGAGTATGTCTTCCCCACTTAGCAGTTTCTTATGGATCAATTGGATAAGGAGTACCAATTATTGCAGCAACCAGAGACACACACCTTTCAGTTAACTGGTCGACTAGTTTCTGAGTCTTTTATGTGCATAACTTTTTACCATTTCTCTCTCCTCTCTCTCACTCTCTTCTTCTCCAACAAAACCATTAAAAATAACCCCTTTCTGCTCGGATGTGGTCCATTTTTGGATTAGATCTGACTAGATTTCTTCATTTTTCCTTACTTTATAGGTTAGTTATTAGATTAGTTTGGTTTTTATTATATTTTCTACTTATCTACACAATTTTGGTGGTTTTATTTACTTTTTTGAGGTTTATCTTCGCTTTAATGGCGATTCTTGGTTATTGGGTTGGGTTTTAAGATCAATAGTGATGCTCTTCATGCTCTCCAACGACGAAATCTTCATCTTGGTTATCTCCGGCGACAAAATCTTCATCATCAACTTATCCGGCGACGGAATCTCCATACCCTTAATAAACTTAAAATATAATATGAAATGGCCTTTCCACTAATTGTCAATTGGTTTTGAGTTGGATGTCCGTATTCTAACATGGTATCAGAGCAGGCTATTTCCGACGAGTCTTTGACCGCGCCTTTACTCCGCGTTACCCGATTTAATTGTCCACGTGTTAGACCCAACGAGGCTACACGTGAGGGGGCATGTTGAGATTATTAGTCCCACATTGTTGGGCGACCTAAGATCCTGCGGTTTATAATCCTTTAGGGCCTCTCCACTCATTGGAAATTGATTTTGAGTTGGATGCCCGTATTCTAACATTTTATTCTCTTATTTTCGATCTTAAACTCATTGTAACCTTGAAATCAAATTAATGAAAAGGTTCCTTGTTTATAAAAAAAAAAAAAAAAAAAAAAAACTGGTCAACTAGAACAAATTGAAATTTGTATTCAGATGGAGTTTGTCTGGTTCACAAATTTCCAAAATTATAATTTCATAATTGATAGACCATGGAGAACCTGCAACGGATGCATCCAAGTTGCAAGAGTGTGTTTGAATTTGAACCTGTATATATTTCGATCAAAGACTGAAATGTTGATTAAACTTGTTGGTCTCCAAGCCATTTTTTAGGAGATCATGAAGAATAATGAAAATGTATTCTCTGCCATTTTCCACTTTAATGAGAAGACACATTTTCCCATTGTTTGTGGAATCATCTTGATATTCTGGTAGCACTATAGGTCTGGAGGCTCATTTTCCAACAGTGAACCCATACGAGTAACTATTTCTTCTACCTCTTGGTGCCTAGATGGGGAAGCCATCAAGAGGTAGTAAAGTAATAACAATGGTTAAGAGCTTTAAACAAAAACAAAAAAACTAGAAAGAATCGTGAGAGCAAAGAGCGAATGAATTTCGTACTACAGAAAATGGGCTATATAGCCAAAATTGCAAGTTTTCTGGGCCAAAAAGATAGTTAGGATTCAGCCTGGGTTAAATAGACAGAAAAATCTTTTTAATTGAAACTGACCCAATTATCCATACCTTTCTTCTTCCTCTCTTGATATATCGATCTCCCTCTCCATATCTCTACCATTTCCATTCTTTCTTCTTCTGCTCTCGATCTTCTGTTTCTCCACCACCACCGTTTCAGTCATGGTTGTTGTTACTTCCGTGAGATCGAGAATTGAGAGATTTGATGGGCGGAGAAGATGGTGGTCGACGTGATGGGTATGATGGCTAAGATTTCACTTTCACCACCACAAATATCAGCATCAACATATTTCAATATGATTCCACCACCGTTAAAAACATCTCGTGCCCTAATTTCATCATAAACTTCATAAGGAGAAGAATTGAATTAGTTTTTGAATCATCAACATCTTGAAAATTAAAGAACATGTAAGTTTCTTAACCATAGTTTTCTTTTTGATTAAATTTTATGAACGACATAAATCGACCTGTGTAAAATAGTTTAAAATCGATTGAATTTGGTTTGGTTTCACATAATTCTAGTTGTTGATCTACCTGTGCAACCATTGGTTTGCTAATTGAATTATTAATTAGTTGATTTTGTTTTTGGATTAAGTTGAATATTTGGTTGCACGTATGATTAAACTGGGATGAAACCAGTTCCATCCTGTAGATTGAGCGTAATTTGGTTTAATCCACGTTTATATAGGATGATACTGATTTCATTCATGTTTAAGTTTGGGATGCATTTGGTTTTAACCATTTTTAAACCAGGATGAAACTGATTTCATTTTATTTTGTATTGGGATGAAACTTGTTTCATTCTGTTTTAGATTGATTCAAATTTGATTTCGCTCATGTTTAAACTAGGATGAAATCAGTTTTCATCCTGTTTTAGATTGATTTGAATATGGTTATCCATCTGCACTTTTGCATTGTCATCTATAAAAAAAAAATACATTCATTTTGACGAATGCTTGACTAGTAACTAAATGTACATATAACCGATCCCTTGTCTGGAATTTAGTATATATATGCATTGAAAATTTTTTTCCAGAACGTTGCAGTAGTAGGCCTAACACACATGCACCAAGCTATGCAATCAAAATGACTATCAATTTGCAGTGGCTAAATAAAGCAAAATATTCTCTTTTATTTATCTCTTGTCGTGGTTGTCATATGTTTAAAACTAGGTTGATAATGATTTCGTTATGTTATAAATTGTATTGAGTTTTCCTTAGCCTATGGTTGGACTAAGATGAAACTGGTTTCACCCATGTTTAAACTAGGATGAAACTGATTTTCATCTTATTGTAGATTAAGTTGAATTTGGTTTCACTCATGCTTAAACTAGCAGAAACTAGTTTTCATCCAGTTTTGCATTAGGTTGGATTTCGTTTCACACATGTTTAAACTAGGATGAAACCTGGTTTCGTCATATTTTATCATAGTTTTAGCAATACGATCACATTTTTGCAAACTGAATTTAAATCCAGCACCATATTGCCATGTTTTCTACCTTTAATTTAGTAATTTAGCAGTAGTACTCTCTTTTTCACACATATTTTTTTTTCTTTCAGATTTGGTATTGTTGGTGCCGCTCAAATACTCAAAGATTTTGGGATATTGATGTTAGATTAAATTTGTACGTGGGACAAATTTGTTTGCTATAAAAAACTTAGTTTAAAGGGTCAAGGGGTATTTTAGGTGATTGATATTTTTTTGTTTTTATTTTCCTGGGTCAAGTATCCATTTTGGCTAAATGAACAGTATTTTTCTAATTTTTGGCTATATAAACAGTATCTAAAGCTAAGAATCTATTTCACCCATGAATTTTCTGTTTTGGTGTTTTTGACCAATTTTGTGTTCGTACTAAGAGACAAAATATTAGAATCAATGGAAAAAACAAAAGCAAAAAAAAAAAAAAAAAAAGAGAAATCGTACTAAAGAACGAAGAGAAAATCACCCACAAAGATGAAAGAGAAAATCGCCTTATTAACGGGAAAAAAACATCTTCATTTTATGAAAACTAGAAGTTCAACATGAATATCTTTTAAATAAAACATTTTGATTTTTACATTCTTAAAAAAAACGAAAGATAACATCTTACACTACTATGTAAAAGTCATCATAGAAAGAAAAATTTGATCATCATTGTGGTTAATTGACAATCCTTAAAAAAATTAGAAAATTATAATCTTACTATATTATTAGAAAATAAATTAGCTCAATGACAGAGTCTGCTGAAGTAAAGAAAAGATATGAGAGACCATTTCATTCATGGAATTAGTATGATATACAATTATGTACGGACCTTTATTTATAGATCATACAATAGAGTGGATGGTTAATGGTATTAAGTATTAGATGTAATGGCGTGTAACTATTACTAGCCATTAACATATACTTAAGGTGGAGGTTACAATATATAAAAATGTGTAAGGGTAGTGAATGAGGTGTAAAGGTAGTGCTGCCAGTACGGTGTAAGTCTACCAAATATTTATTTACAACAAAGATTAGCATTTATCACATATATTAGCGGTTGTTATTTTAAGGAACAGCTCGAATTTTTCATAGTAAAAAAATAATTATGATTAATTTTTAAATTTAGGTAAAAGGTTATTTGTGTAATTAAATAGCTAAAATCATTAATTATGAGTTCTTTATATATAAAACCTTATGATGGGTTTGTGTGATAAACAGAAAAAGGGCATAATTTGAGAGATACATCATTTCTAAATTTACTATTTGTTATCCATGAGGGTATAATTGAAGAAAAAAAAATACCTAAAAATATCACTGCTTTTTCTTTGCTTTAAGAATAGTGCAGACTTGAAATAGGTCATCTTTGACGGGACGAACAGAGTTAATAACTGAGATATAGTGGTGAAGGATAACAAGTACTGTGGTGCAGGTTAAGATCACATGAAACTCATGACTGAGAATAAGAGTCACACATATGTGAAATACATGCGACAAGTATTAAGGCTTAATCTGTTAAGTAAGTCAATGAATGAACTGTTAGTTACTTCATTAATTCTGTAATGAAACCATCTCTTCTCTGTAATGAAAATGAATTTAATTCTTATGATTGATACAATGTCACTATGATATCAGACGGGGTAGGATTAAGGTTTTCCCTTTTCCATTGTTGTGTCGATCATGTTCTTCTCTTTCTTTTGTTACTCGATCTTCGTTGTTGATTGAAGATCGACTGTATTGTGTCAATCCATATCTTCATAGAAATTTTTTTGTGTTCTTACTCAATATTTATGTCCTTGAACTCATCTGAATTCATCACTTTTTTTAATTTTTCACTTTCAAATTTATCTTATACAGTAGAAACTCTATAAATTAATGCTGTCGGGACCATCAAAATTTATTAATTAAGCGAGATATTAATTAACCGATAAATTAATAATATTAGTCTATATATTAATTAATATTTTATTAGCTTATAGATAAATTTCATATCAAATAATTGGTATCTAATACAAACAAAATACCATATCAATGCTTCAAAAAAAAAAAACCATATCATATGTTTTCTATTTCCTATATAAATACAATAGCAATATCAAATCATATTTTTGTAAACACAATATCCAATCATATTTTTTATTACCTATCTAAATACAAGTTTAGACAATTTGGATGAACATACAGACAGCGAAATCACTCAAGACTTGCAAAATTTGATCGAGAAGTTGGGCTACCGCAATTAAATGAATGTCGAAGATGTCCTAAATTGTCGAGAAGAAAATGAAGTTACCGGTTGTTAACCGATGAAGAAATAATCTAGAACGTTATGGGAACTAATAAAGATGTGGAAGAAGATGAAAGTTCTACGATAGAGCCCCCTTCACGAAACGAGGCTATTAAATCGGCAATCACATTGAATAGTTTCTTGCTGAGCTATGAGAAAACAACACCAAAAATTCTTACAATGATAAGAAAAATTAGAGATAAATTCAAAGCGATATTGATTTTAGCAAAAAACAAAAGACCATTAAATTGCTTTTCAAAAAGTCTTCATAAATCATTAATGTATTGAATATATATATAATGCATTATTAATTTCTATTTCATATGGGGCCTATGTAGGTACTCAAAAAGGTATTATCTTATAATTTTAGTGAATTATTAATTTGGCACGTTGTCCCAGACTCGGGACCGGCAAAAAATATTATTTACGAGAGTTTATTAAATAATCGAGTATTAATTAAAAGAGTTTCTACTGTATTTGGTTTTTACTTTATCTAGCAATTACAACCTTGAATCTAGATATGTTTTCTATTTTTCTTCCAATAAATTTTCGATCTCTTCTACAATGGAAAATCCAACATCAAACTCTTTCTCCAATATTTCTCTCAATCAGTTAAACAACTTCGTCCATCTAAAGCTCACTGATGAGGACAATTTCATTACATGGAGAAATCGTATGCAACTTGTAATTCAGAAATGTAAAATTATGAAGTATTTGGATGGGTCATATGAATTTCCACCTCAATTTAGAAATTGACACAATGAATTGAATGGAATTGAAAATCCTCTATATATAACTAGATGGACGAAGACTCGGCGATTATTATGTGGATTAACTCTACAATATCAGATTCAATTATTGCATACTTCTCTAGATCTAACATCCTCACACCAGCTATGAACTAGCATTGAGTAGACATTTGCTAGAGCCTCTTCCACTCATTCAATACAGCTTCGCACCAAGCTGCTTTCAATAACTCAAGGTGACAGATCTATTCCATCTCTTATCAATGAGATCAAGCTTCTATCTCATCATCTAGTTGCAACAAGTGATGGGTCGGTAGACCGACTTTGTTTTACCGCAAGTGCATGGTGTCGAAATTGTAGACAACAACAAATGTGGTTCGTTCCCTCAAGGAGTGTGAAAATACCTCTAACTGATATTAATCAAAAGAAAATAAATACGTAGGATGATCAAAGCTAAACGAATCAAATTATTGCGAACGAAAGAAATATCAAAGATGAAAAACATGTTAGGGATTCGGGAATTCCATTGTAGAGTTGAATTCATATGTATCCTATCATAAATGTCTCATATTACTCATACAGGGCAGCAACATGTAGCATCCCATACGGAAGGTTTATCGATATAAGGCTCAATAATAATAATCATAACATATGTTTGGTATCGACCTAAAATTAGATATCCGAAGCACTAAATATACATGGCATAGATAGTCAAAGAATTATCATAAAAAGTGATTAATCAGGATGGATTGTTCAGTATCAAATTATGAATTATACATGGCATAAATCATGAAAGAGTTATAAATCAACATCAATGAGACACTCAAACATTATTAAGCACTAAAAATCGACCTTGTTTTAGAACACAAAATGAAATAACATCTACAAGTTCATCCGTCGCCCTAACATGAAAAACTAGCAAGACATGATAAGAAGAGAACAATCAAAATTGCAAACCCTTGTCTTCTTCCAGTTGCAGCTTCAGAGCCGCAGCCAGCCTTCCTTTTTCTTTCTGTTCGTTTCTCCCCTTATAAGTGCTGCTTCGAGTCTAACATAAGACCTAGCGACATTTGCCAAGGCCTAGTCCGTTCCGCTCCATTACTAGCTCCGCCAAGGCCCAGCTTCACTTGAATCCAAGTCTATCTTCTGTCGATTCCATAACACCAATTTCTAACCACGGACCCAACCTGGTAGTCACCACCGTGCAGTTCATGGCACACACAGTTCGATCCAAACACGACCCACATCTTCTCGAACCAAAAGTCAAACGACTTCTCTGTAGCTCGTTTCGACCACAATTGCCTCCAGCCAACACACAAACTCAATCCAGCTGACATACGAAGTCTGCTTGGTTGCTGCAATTTCATGTCAGTCACACTCCATTATCCAATAGCATCAAAATCCTTCTAACGTTGTTCTGACGCGCGTGTTTCACTCCCTTATTCAGCTCCAATGTATGCCTCTACTCTCGACTCACAGCCAACTCCAATTTCTATCCTTCCACTGCCTCTTAATTATTTCTCGATCAGAACCACTTCATGCAGACACTAAACCGATGGCAGCATCAATCCTCCTTTCATTCTCAGCTTCTACGACTGCTCAAACTCTGCACCGGCTACAGACACTGAACTTCGATTGCTCATCTTCCTTCCTGACACCAGCAGTCATCCATATGACCATCAACAACCCCCAATTGGAGTTCTCAACCAATCTCACTTACTGCCTTTTAGATCTTCTAGAGAGCTTTAGACTACACCCAATTACAAACCATGAAACCCCCAGAATTATTGTTGTAGAACCATCACCAGTTCGAAGACCCAACACTTTCACGAATCACATCTAGCCAACACACTCATAATTACTCCTGCGCAACTTCATTTCTCCACCAAGTCGACAGCTTCACAACCAGCACCACTGCTGGCTATTATTTTAGCCATCACGAACCATATAATGAATTGCAGAGAAATTCCATCTTCACAACCATTAGCTGTAAACGATCAACCACTCTCCATCCTCTCTGAAGTCTTGCAATGCAAACACCTGCAAGATACTTATACATTTCCAATGCTTTTAAATCTTCCTTCACCTGAACCCAGCACATACAAGGGAGCTCTGCCGCAACAGTATTGGCATCTGTGGTCTGCCATGGAGCCAGGGCCGTAGCAAAGTTTTTAGAGGCTCTAGGCGAATTTACTAAAACGGGGGCCTATATAAGAAAAATAATTTGTTTTCTTGCGATTTGATATAAAATATATTACAGATTCTCATGACAAAAAGGCTAAAGCACATAGAAAATATCTTACCTCATGACAAAAACCGATCTTCCTGCCCTTTCCGACATGAAATCGTCAATTATACTATGAGAAGAAAACTGAAAATTCTTCCGGATTTCTTTTATTGGACCTTTGTTTACCGAAACATCTCTTAAACTTTGGTTGATATTGTTACCCCAATTTCACGGATCATAAATATTCAATGGTCCGTGTTCTTCATGTTCAACTTCAGCTTGTCCTATCTCATTTGTGTTGGATGATGATAATTCTTGCCCCCTTGGCTCTTCATCAGACCAATCTCATTTGTATTTGGTGGTGATAGTTCTCGCCCTCTTGGTTCTCTATTTTTCCAATACGTATGCTCATCATTGTCCAACAACTCACCGGGTCATAAATATTCAATGGTCTGTGTTCTTCATGTTCAACTTCATCTTGTCCTATCTCATTTGTATTGGATGATGATAATTCTTGCCCCCTTGGATTTTCATCTGGTCAATCTCTTTTGTATTTGGTGGTGATAATTCTGACCCTCTTGGTTCTTCATTTTTCCAATATGCATGCTCATCATTGTCCAACAAATCACCATTTGTTTCTATCTCATTAACCAATTTTTCCCATTCTTCGTCACAATCATTCATTATTTCTTCATGGTTGTCATCATTTGAAACCAAACATTTATCCATTGCTCCTCGCATATAAATCATATGTTTTCCGGCACTTAGAACATATGGTTGTCTGTCTTTTAGAAGCACAGTTCGTGCATTTTTTCTTTCTAAGACCCATGATTGGAATTGATATTTGATCACTTCAAGAATCAAAAGATATAAAACATGTACACAAACATGCCAAATTCTTATGACCATGTCAACAGTTAACTAACAATTAAAATTTAGCGATCACCATTTTGGCAACAATTTAACACAACATAAACTAAGTTAAAGAGTAAAGACTTAAAAAATTTGAACCAGTAAGTGAACCTTAAGGCTAAAGGCCTAAAGCAAAATAACTAAATAAGAATAACAATTAAAAAGCAAATGCTAAATAAATTGACTTAGGATAAAAACAATTTAAACTGAATCGACATTTGACAATACACGGAACAGTAAAGGGAATTCTTATTTATTTATTTTTCAAAGGTCTCGGAAATAACCTATACGGACAGGTACATAATTTGGCCGTTTCCTAGCTGGCCTATAGCCAGCGACGGCCCTGCATGGAGCTGGTCATGAAGAGACGCAAGCACCACCACCAACAATCTCCAACACTCAGTTCAGCTCTCCTCGTGTCACAACAGCTTCATCTCAGCTAACATACTCATCGTTACTCCTTCATTTGAACGTCCATCTTCTGTCCATCCTGCCATGCAAACCACCCCAGTGACTATTCAGGCCAAGTACTTCGTCTCTGCCCGTTTACTCTTGCCGTTCCTGGTTTCACAAGCTCGGCTAATCACTCAATCGTAACAGTTGTAAGAAGGAAGTTAAAGAGACAAGAACGTCAGCTGCTTGAATAAGATATAAGAACACTCCACCACTTAAGGCTTCTTTTTCTTCTCATTTAATAAGAACAGAAGATGTGCTTTTAGCCTTGAGATGCTCGAGTGGTTGCAAACAACGTAGTGAAGTCAGGCAACCCAAACAAGCTATAGACCCCTTCGATGCCGACAGTAAATTTGGTGATTTACGTCGCAAAAGTCTTTTAACTTCTCATTTAGCCGTTTTCTTTATGGGTAAATATATTTTCTTGTACTTTTTACAAAAGCACTAAAATAGTGTCATTAGCCAAAAAATAACGGGCCCTAACTAATATAAATATGGGTATAAAATGTAGCACTTACGTGCTTATCAACCCACACACTTATATTTTGCTAGTCCCGAGCAAAACAAGAAAATAAAATATATCCGCTACACAGCTGGACATGGAGAGACGTCTGCTAAACAGTGAGACGGAACCACTAAACAATGGCTTAGAATTGTCTGCTAAACAGCAAGACAGAACCACTAAACAGTGGTTATAGAAGTCTGTGAAACAGCAAGACGAACCACTAAACAGTGGCTTAGAGAAGTCTGCTAAACAACAAGAAGAATAATCAGAAAGACCCTGTAGATGGTGGATTTTCGACAAAGGTTAAAATCGTAAACCCGTAATTATACGAACTCTTGATCCAGCAATCAGATGTGAGTATTGAGACACGAGTCTCTCATCGAATCTCTGACTGAGAATACTTTGTCACAGAGTACATGCGGATGTGTAGTCTCTCGGCTGGACAACGGCATATCTCAATGAATACTAAACACTTCAGTAATTATTTCTATATAGAATCACGAGATTAACGGCTCCTAGTCAGCTTGCTCTGCTAGTATAGAGCGGTAATGTCTTCAGGATACAAACAACAAGTTTTCCCTGACTATATAAAGGATATGAAGCTCCAGCAAGCTCATGTCAGAATAATTAATGCTCCTAGACAGCTTGCTCTGCTAGTATATAACATCAATTAATTATTCTTAAATTCTTGGATTCATCCATTGAATTTCCGAAAATATTCAAATATTTTCGCAATATTTCATTACTTCAATCTATGGTTCTTCCGAACAGAATTCCATAGGTTAGTAATAAATATTCAACACACGGGCATCTGAACTACCTCTGAGTAAGCCCCGGCTCAAAAAGTGCAAGTGTACTCAACGATGATACACTAACAATCACCGCACGAACGAGTATTTCAAAATACGACGAAACGATGAACCTATGCAAAATAGGAAAGAAAATAACAAATAATTAAAATATTGACCAAGGCGCCAAGGCATTGGGCTCATCGACCGGCCGCCCGTGCCGTGGCCAATCCCACACCAGTTTTATATTTTATCATATTTTTTGTTATTTTCCTTGATCTTATGAAAATCCTTTCATTTGAACAAATATCCTTCGTTTTGAGGAAACTCCTCAGTTTCATGGTATTTCCTTCGCACCAAGGAAATAATATAAAATTGGGAAAAACATTGTGGGGCCGTGATTATTGGCCAACCGTCCATGCTTGATCCCGGCCGGCCCCACACCTCATGGTTCCTTATTAATTTATTATTATTTTTCTAATCTCATGAAAACTCCTTAATCTCATGGTATTTTCATAAATCCATGAAAAATATAATATAAAATTAGGAAAACCCGTGGGACCAGGCCCAAGCCGGTCGTCCATGCCCTAGCCGGTCTCACACTCCCTTTATTTTATTATTATTATTTTAAGCTTTCCTTGATCCCATGAAATTCCTTGATTTCATGGTATTTCTCTCAAATTATGAAAATTCCTTCAAATCATGGAAAAAATACATAAAATTAGAGAAAACGCACGGGATCGGGCCCCAGCCGGCCGGCCATGCCTCAGTCGGTCCCACACGCCCTTATTTTATTATTTTTTAATATTATTTGCTTCCTTGATCCCATGGAAACCCTTTCACTTCAAGGAAACTCCTTAAACAACAAATTCCTTTATTTCATGATATTTTCATAAATTCATGAAAAATAATATAAAATTAGGAAAAGCACCACGGGACCGTGGTCACTGGCCGGCCGGCCATGCCTTGGCCTCAGCGGTCCCACGCTTCAAAATTCCTTCAATTTATAATTATTTTCCTTCATCTCATGAAGTTTCCTCAGTTTCAGCAAAACCCTGATTTTGTCAGATTTTCTCGAATGGTTGCTCAAACGCACGCCAGAAAATATCAAAATTCTCAAGACTGAGACATGGACACCCTGGCGACGTGAGCATGTTACCTTGACCGACCAAGGTTGGCTCTTTGGATTGCAAGAAGCCGGTCTCACGTATTTTCACGATTTGACCTAATTTGCGCAATTGCACGTATTAGGTCCAAAACTCTTCCAAATAATTTTGGAATTTCATAGAATGATCGTCAGTCGATCCCGTGACCACCCAGGGCCGGTTTCATGATCTCTTGGTCGGTCCCTCACCTCTTCATAATTAATTATGTTTTATCACCTAAAGCTCGGACGAGCATTTTTCGAATAAATGATTAAACCAGCATTTAATCATTCTTTCATCAACAAGTCACCAACTCTTCAAGAGACCTTGGTATTTCCTCACATGAGCATATGAGAACTACATGGTCGATCCATGATCCCATGTAGCCGATCCCTCCTTCATTCCATGGTTTATTTTGAAACAGACCATCAATTGATCAAATTAGGGTTTCTGAGTCCAAGGATCATAATTCCAGACTCGAACACTAATAACTTTACGACGATCTCATGATCAGTATTCTTATTAATTATGCTCGGTTCAACTACCAGTATTCTAATTAATGTTTTATTTTGGTCACGCTACCAATAATTCATCAGACGAGCAACACTTGCTCAGATTATCAATACTTGCTCAAATCAAGGAATATTGGTTCAACTTTCAATATTCAACGATTCATCGAATGAGCAATACTTGCTCGCCTCAACTATCAACGTGAGAATTATACCTCTGTCTCAACATACACGTTTTAATTTATGAGTTTCAGAACGTTTTGCAAAATCATGTTCAACTCAGCAAAATACATGGACTCATCGTCCCATAAAGCCATGAAGTCAACAACTAACTAATTAACCACGAGACGTCAATTGTGTCACATGGGGGGATATTAACTAGGGTTTTGGTCTGGCAGTCTACGACACGTGTGTTCATACACACGATGGAATGTGAGCAAGTCGTGCAATTAGTTGAAGGAGTTAACAAAGTAGTGGATGGAAAGTCGACCAAGTCTCCGCACGGTGAGCAACTGGTTTCAAAACACTATTTCCATTTCCCCACTCTTTGATTCCATCAACTGTCACACTTCATGGGATCATGGTGTCTACAATTCCAGCAATATAAATAAGTATCTGAATCATGATTGAAAACAACAGAACAACGATCTCACGTCTCACAGACAACACGAGATTAACTCAACATCTGAGTAATTACTCTCAACAGAGATTCAATCATTCAGAACTTATCTTATTCAGAATACACAATACACCCAAAATCTTTGATTACCATTGATTCCACACATTTCTCAGCTTCCCTCCTACAGATCGACTCATCCTCTCTTGTGACCGAATTTATTCTGGAACGACCATTGTCTTGGTTTAGGCCTGAGTACTACAGATTGATCTCTCGAATTCAAAGCACTCCCTTATTGCAGTGCATCTGTGTGAGGTTGAACATTTCGCTCGGTTCAAGGAGTCTCCTTCATACGGTCGTCTCCTCAATCCCGTGAAAACCAGCAAATCGTTTTTCCCCATCCACAGATTGGCGACCACAGTGGGAGATCATTCTCTCGGTTGCAATCACAATTTCACAAGATGGCCGGTCTTAGGTCTGGGTTAGTCACAGGTTCCAACGCAAACGACGCTAGCACTAGCAACAACAACGACAGCGAGGATATCCCGGAAACGATTCCGGCCTCTAACACTGACGGTGGTGATGTTACTCCTCCTCACGTCAACGCGGAGGGCCATCCTTTGTTCGGCCGACACCCTGAGGAAGTCAGAGGAAATCCACCACCTACCATTGCTGATCTCATCAAAGTGCAAGAGACTCTTGCAAAGAATCAAACCGATATGGCTACAACACAGAAGGAGCTATTTAATCAACTGAAGGCTCTCACTGATACAATGTCAGGGAAGACCCAAGGAAAAGGAAAAGAGAAGGAAAAATCCTCAGACGCTGATCCTGAGGTAATTCCGATTCATACAGTAGATGATGATGAAGTCCGCAAAGCTGCAGACGATCCATCGGCGAAGGAGTCATCAAACTTCATCACTCGGGAGGATTTGGAACGCCTTCTGGAGAACCGTGGAAAATACAAAACCCCACATGTCCATCGTCACCAGCCTCCGTACCCTGCTGCTACGCAAGGATTCCTCTTCCAAAAGGTTATACCTCTCCAACCTTCACTTTGTATGACGGAACACAATGCTCGGGAACATGTTTTCGGTTCCTGGAAGCTTGGGTGAACATGAGCATAACCATGTTGTTCGCCTCAAAAATTTTCAAAATCCTTGAAAGGCAGCATACACCTGGTACAACAACATCGCACCAGGAACTATCAACAATTGGGGAGAAATGATTAATGCTTCTATAGAAGTATTTCTTTGTTCAGAGCAAATTACTCTCCCGATCTGGAAGAATGTTTCAAAGGAACAATGAACATCCCAATGACTACGTGAAAAGATTCAGAGTCAGGCCCTGGACTGTCATGATCCAATCACGGAGCAGCAACTGTAGACTTGTGTATCAACGGCATGATCCCGGTTTACAGATCTTTATTGGAAAATCTTCGTTTTCAGACCTTCTCAGAGCTTCATGAAGCGGCGAAGAGATCGGCAACTACTGCACCTGCTTTACTGGAAAGAACAAAAGCTACAAAGGCTGAAGAACCGCGAGACACTCGAGGTAGCAGACGTCTGATCAAGAAGCAGTAAAACCTCTGGCCTTCCACAAACACTGTTACAGAAGGAAGAAAACGGAAAGCCAAACCTTCGCGCAAGCATACCTCAGCTCCTTCAAAAGCACAAAGGAAGGATAAGCAAGATGCACAAGCCTCTGACCAGCGCATAAGAGTTCCTGATCAAGAAGCACTTGACTTTCCTTTTTCCATTGAAGAGGTGATCGAAATCCTGGATGCCTGGGTCCAAGATGGTGCAATCAAGTTGTCATATGTCAAGAAAGAACCAACTGAAGAATACATGGAAAGTCCTCGTTACTGCTACTTCCACAAGTTCGTCAATCATCCCACGAGCGGCTGCGGAGTTTTGAAGCACATTTTCAGAGAGAAGGTTGATCCACAATAGCTTCAACTGGGGACCGAAGGAGTACACAAGAATCCTCTCCCAGTCAGAACCTTTACACTCTATGAACAACCTATCACAGAGGCAGTTCAATCCTTGGTCGAACATGAATTGCGTTATCTGTCGAAGGCACGAAGGAGAGACATGTTCACAGTACTAAAACACATCGTGTCAAGAAGTCCATTCCGAAAATACTTCTTGAGCCTCCAGCCACAGACCAAGATATGTACGACTGGGGAATGCTTACCACAGTCAATCTCAGAAGAAACGAATTTGGAAGAACGTTGATCGATGCTGACACCTCCATCAACAACATTCCACTGAAAACCATTGTATCCACATGCATCACTCGACAAGAAGATACTCATGCTCCATCTCAATCAGAGACCTTGAAGGAGCGCTCGGAAATACTTATGGATACATCATTCTCAAAGTGAACATAAGTTCAACCTGGACAGAAACCAAGTTTCATATAATCAATCAAGAAGATCCAGGATATGACATGTCCTTCAGACGAGCGTGGATCCATGCTAAAAAGATGAGTACTTACAAAGCGCCTTTAGTTACACATCTCTCCAACGAAGAAAGTTCTAATCCAGAAGATTTGACGGACATTCCATCATCAGAGTACTTTGAGTAATTTCGACGAGGTTGAAGCAAGAACCTGCAAAATATGCATAGACATTCATCAAGAGGTTCCGCTCTCAGGCAAGTCTCATTCCATGTCTATGTCATTTATTTTCCCACATGCTATCCTAGTATGGGGACTTAATTATGCTAGCAACTCTACAAGACGAATGGTAGCTTCAACGCATTAATATTTTGCCAAGTGGTTGAATCTGACGTTTCTCCGAATCAAGCACTGAAATATTCATTACTGACGTCCAAACATGGAAAAGAACACTTTGGGCGTTTCTCCTGCAAGTCCATGTGTTCCAAAAAATCAGAAAGCTCTGATGTCTGCACAAGTGTCGAATCCCACTACTGCAACGAAAGGGATGTTGAATCAACAGAAGATACTCCAGGGCTGAGACGATCAAACCCCTAAGACATTCGATGCTTAAGGAATATACGCTTCAACGCTCAAGCATCTAAAAAAGCCATCAAATTGTACTCCCAATCAAAGAGTACAGCTTCAGCACAAATATCTCAACGATGACACATTGATTCAACACCAGCATGATCAAAGTGTAACTAAACGATCAGTCTTCATTATCCCATGATAAGACTTCTGAAGCAACATGGATGGCACTAACTCCGTCAATATACACTGGGTAACCTGAGGTGATTCCGTGAAACTTCATCAACGGGTTTTCGCCACATCACAAGCCCCTGCATGATTGAGGAACTTTCTCTCTTCACCAATCACATCCAGTATGAAAACTCTTTATGCCATCTACCGCAACAATGTCGACTCACTGACAAAGCCAGTTCGTGGTAAAGTTATGCTTTCAGGAGCATTCAGGTTGAACTCTCAGTACACCTTCATCTTACGGACGCTCAACTCATCAACTAGTTCGTGAATGTAAAAGCCTCACTGGATGAAGTAACAAAGATTATATCTATAATCATGGTTCTAGCCTTTTCGGTCTTTGGAGAAACTTCAACCATGGTATCAATATCAACAATAATCTCTATAGGAAAACCATCCATGATCTCAGCATCGACAAGGATCTCTGGAGCGTAATCATGGTCTCAGTACCAACAACGGTCTCAGGAGCAACATCCTCAGGGCTTCATCAACTAATCATTCTCTGAAGTGTCACACATGAAGCGGACTCCTCTAAGAACCAATGATTCATATCAAGATGTGTAGATCTGATAACATGCTCACATGAAAGTCTTCCCAAAGCTGGCACGACTGGTGGGAATAATCCAAAGTCTTCTACAAGATGTTCTCATCACCTTTACAAATGAGATACAACACACTTCAGGCCATGGGTTTGCAAAAACGTACCAATGGGTGAGGAATGGGACAATGCTTCCTCAATGAAATATGTTCGTCTATGTCTCTTATACAACATACCAAAAGGGCGCATTGATCGGACATACGAGCTGAAAGATATGGCCTTCACAGTCAGGTTTATGAAATATAAAAAAACTGTACGGGATTACAAATCAAAAATGTGCATGCTTCGTTGGATGACCTCTACAACTCCAAATTGAATGATTCTCTTCTCATGTGACAACTCAGTCTCTTAGCTTCAAAAGTTGGGGTCAAGCATCAAATTTCGACGTCGTATGAGGTTCCTACAGCTTCCTGAGCATACAACATGCAAGCAACAATTCTTAGACGGGATTCATGACTTCCACCGTCGATCGGTGTCCACCAGGTCTTTTCGCTAAGTCCTTCATCAAGGTACCTCCAATTTCGGCTACCTGGGTCTTTACATCAATTTTTCTACCCAGATCCTCTATTTAGGTCCTGCCAAAAGAAGGGAAAACGAAAGAGAGAGATTCAACAAAATACTGGGGATTGACGGTCCACTGGTCAAGACGATCGATTTCACAATCCAAAACCAACCAAGAAATCAAGACTAGAATAAAACCTCACATCTCTCAGAAGTCCAAGGTTCAAGATATCATGGAAAGAAAACTAAAGAAAGTCAGCAAAATAAGATTTCTGCTTTTCTGCATCCTCCAAGACTTGCAAAGCAGCTTTCTCCGCCTCCAACTTCTTGGTCAGCTCAGCAACTTCATCCATCTTCTTCAACACGGCATCACTGGTGGTGAAAGGAGTGTCACCTTCCACTGCTTTCCTGATAGGATCAATCTTTTGACGAAGCCATTTCAGATTGAAGTCAAGGTCTTCAGCTTTCTTCAAGTTGTACTCCCAATCAAAGAGTACATCCCGGGTGACAGTATTTCCAGCTATGATGCGGATATCATTTATAACACGCAAGATGGCTTCTACTTGCCTCGTCAAGAAATAACTATGCTTCGGATCCTTGGTAACGACGATGTGCCCATTCGTCTTCCACGGTTTCTTGTACATAGCAGCATATCTAATGGGAACGCTAAATCCACCAACAAACCTGCAATATGGGAGTATCTCACCACATGGAGGAGTAAAAGAAGTCCCTGCGTTGGGATACTCATGCACTATTATCCAGTTTTCAGTCGCTGGAGCAGCATCAGCAATCATAGGAACAACTTCGGTTGAAGCAGCTTCTTCCATTCTCGATTCGGGTTCCACCATCTCACGCAAAATTGGAGTTTCAGTCACCTCCACGGCATCAACAACAATCTTTCCATGACCTTTAGGTACAGGGATGGAGGTCTCATTATCAACGGCTCCATGGTTGCTCAAGTCATCATTGTTTGATCCATTATTCCCAACTTCAGCGTTTGGCACCTAATGTGAAGATTACATGGGATTAGAATGATTCAAGCGTGGAAACCCAACACAACCATAAAATTCAGAATGTAAGTGAACTAACATCATCTAAGTTCCTTATTATGCACCCAAGACATGCGCAAATAGTGTAGAAGTCATGAAACACGTTTTCAAACAAGCTCAGTTGAAGAGATTTTACACTGTCCTGTATTCAACGGAGAACTGGGATCAACTGTTAAGGAATTTAAGGTTGGGTCATATACCATTCTCTTCGTATGGATGTTTACTACAACATATCAAAATTTCATAGCAATCGGATGAACGAGCTAACATATGTGGCCAAAACATCGGACAACATGCAATCTGGAAAAGTTCTGAAGGTCTCCTGGAAGTTCACTATTTCGCCTTTTTCAGGCCCTAAACATGCTCAAACTTCAAAGATCTTCTTTGCTAAATCTTGGAAATTTCCTGCGCTTGAAGATACATATGCAAACCGAGAAAATCTGACTTCGGACGAGGATTCTACAGCGTTTCTAGTAAAATCTGAAGTCTGACATTTTCTGGTGACGTATTTCGGCAAAGTTATCCATAAATTCGCATGGATTTTCATTCATTCATTCACGAATCAGCGATATCATACTTCTTTGAAGAAATTACAGGAGATATACTTACTAAGGGAGTCTCTAAATCATTTGAAGCCTCGACAATGCCAGAATCTCCGTTGACAACACCGCTATCTTCATTTGGTTCGGGATTTCGGGAATTCTCAATATTCCCATGTCCCAAAGAAGAGTGCGCTTCGTCAACATGCTTCTTATCTACAATGGTTTCTTCCTGGATTCATCAACAAAAATTATTATTATTTCATTCAAGGAGATGCCGCGATCACCTGCACGAAAGAGATATTTACATCGACTTCTTCATCAGTACTGGATTCCTGAATTGTTCGCCTGGGAACAAGTTGAAGACCGTCAATCGATGGAGAAAAGGTCTGAAAAGAAATAACAAAACCTTGGTCTCTTTATCCTAATTGCACGGTCAGGAAAAAGTCATGACACAAGGAGCGCTAACAACTCACCAAAGAAACAGCTGGGGACTGCACGTCATTTGCTAACATCCTGTAGTCCTTACTTCTGGGTGCTCCGCCCCAAAGACTTTCTTCCATTTCCGAGGAGTCTACATTGATCTGAAACCTCACTACACGATCATTATGTGGTATAGTTGATGAAATAACCAGGAGTACAACTCAGTATGAATGATCTCTCACCATCACTCAGAGGTCCCAGAAGTACCATTTCTTGAAGTTGCACCCGCGGAGATGTCATCCCTGGAAACATCGTCTTTGAAAGTGTCATCATGGGAGTCAGTCATTCTTGCAAAGTGGCTGTGACAGATGCATAACATTCAGCGCATCATTCAAAGAGCAGGATTCAACAAGACAACGAATCATGGAATAAAGATGCTCACATCAGCGTCTGTAAAAATGGTAACTTTCAACTCTTACCCGTTTACGATTCCACTAACAGTACATGAGTTAATACTTCAAATCTTGCTCGTTCCTTCAAACCTGCTAAGACGAGAAAAATTCTGACATGATTTTCATAAAATCGTGAACAACCCACGTAAATTTTACAATGTGAACATTCACTGGTTTCTCAAAATCCGGACAGACATCCATTCTACGATTTTTAAAACTCACATATAGACATTATTTTACCATGTATAATGGTCTACATTCAACAGTTGTTCAAAATCAAAACATGATTTTACAAACTATATAAATATTTAACGTGAAACTCACGTAAATTTGGAAAATATATCTATATATTTTTGCTCCCTCGCACGAGCATCTCTCTCTGAAGCGAGAGTATATTCTCAAAGATTTCTGAAAGCTCGAGATAAAAAAATTTCATGAAAGCTCATAAAAAAATTTTTATTACTAACAGACGCACGTCTATTTAAAAAAAAAACTTTTCTCTCGTACGAGCATCCACCTTTGAAACGAGAGTTTATTCCACTTTGTGAAATCTCACATATTTACAAAATAAAATTTTGTTTTTCGTGAAAGCTCATAGACAAAAATTTTATCATTAGACTCAGGTATATTTTGTTGTTTCTTAAACTAACGAACGGGCGAGCGTCCGTGCTAAAACGGATTCCTTTCTTGGGCCCGGCCTGCGAATCCTAAACGACCAAGGTTCCATCACCAAATCAGCGGTGCTACCACTTTATGCTCATCAAACGATGCTCTATCATGCCACTGAGATCTTCATTCAAGTCATGGTATACTCGTACTATCAAAATCCGGTGACGTCTTAACTTACGACTAAGTTCAATTACTTATATTATTTATGACCGGAAAATCACCATTCAATGTTGACCGAGGAACACAGCTTTCCTCACTAAGCATGGGACTTAATGTAGATGGTGGATTTTCGACAAAGGCTAAAATCGTAAACTCATAATTATACGAACTCCTGATCCAGCAATCAGATGTGAGTATTGAGACACGAGTCTCTCATCGAATCTCTTAATGAGAATACTTTCTCTCAGAGTACATGCGGATGTGTAGTCTCTCGGCTGGACAACGGAATATCTCAATGAATACTGAACACTTCAGTAATTATTTCTATATAGAATCACGAGATTGACGGCTCCTAGACAGCTTGCTCTGCTAGTATAGAGCGGTAACGTCTTCAGGATACAAACAACAAGTTTTCCCTGACTATATAAAGGATCTGAAGCTCCAGCAAGCTCATGTCAGAATAATTAATGCTCCTAGACAGCTTGCTCTGCTAGTATAGAGCCATCAGTTAATTTTTCTTGGATTCATCCACTGAATTTCCGAAAATATTCAAATATTTTCGCAATATTTCATTACTTCAATCTATGGTTCTTCCCAACAGAATTCCATAGGTTATTAATAAATATTCAACACACGGGCATCTGAACTACCTCTGAGTAAGCCCCGGCTCAAAAGGTGCAAGTGTACTCAACGAAGATATACTAACAATCACCGCACGAACGAGTATTTCAAAATACGACGAAACGATGAACCTATGCAAAATAGGAAAGAAAATAATAAATAACGAAAATATTGACCAAGGCGCCAAGGGATTGGGCTCATCGACCGGCCGGCCGTGTCGTGGCCAATCCCACGCCAGTTTTATATTTTATCATATTTTTTGTTATTTTCCTTGATCTTATGAAAATCCTTTCATTTGAACAAATATCCTTTGTTTTGAGGAAACTCCTCAGTTTCATGGTGTTTCCTTCGCACCAAGGAAATAATATAAAATTGCGAAAAACATTGTGGGGCCGTGATTATTGGCCAAATGGCCATGCCTTGATCCCGGCCGGCCCCACACCTCATGGTTCCTCATTATTTTATTACTCCCTTCGTTTCACAAAGACAGTCCGCTTTGACTTTCTCAAAATATTAAAGAGACCATATTATTTTACTTGACTATCCTTAGTTACTTACCTATTTTATTTTAATAAAAATGCTAGCAATAAAGACAATCCAAAATTGTTGTGAGAATTATAAATACGAAATATAAAAGGAAAATTTAAAAGATATCGAATTTATGAAGTATAAACTTTATAAGGAATTTAATTTTTAGAGTTAAATGTATATTTCCTTGAAAGGAATGAAGGATATATTTTTTTCCTCAATTATACTAATTTCTTTAATATTTTAGATTGGGTCACGTTAAAAATGGATTTATGATTATAAAGAATTCAAGGGTATATTAGAGAATTCATTGAAAAAGTATGACTATAAACAGAAGCTGGACACAATTTTGAAACTGACGAAAAAGGAATAGAAGACGGTCTTTCAGAAACAGAGGGAGTATTATTTTCCTAATCTCATGAAAACTCCTTAATCTCATGGTATTTTCATAAATTTATGAAAATATAAAATTAGGGAAACCCGTGGGACCGGGCCCAAGCCGGCCGGCCATGCCCTAGCCGGTCTCACACTCCTTTTATTTTATTATTATTATTTTAAGCTTTCCTTGATCACATGAAATTCCTTGATTTCATGGCATTTCTCTCAAATTATGAAAATTCCTTCAAATCATGGAAAAAATACATAAAAATAGAGAAAACGCACGGGACCGGGCCCCAGCCGGCCAGCCATGCCTCAGCCGGTCCCACACGCTCTTATTTTATTATTTTTTAATATTATTTGCTTCCTTGATCCTATGGAAACTCTTTCACTTCAAGGAAACTCCTTAATTTCAACAAATTCCTTTATTTCATGATATTTTCATAAATTCATGAAAAATAATATAAAACTAGGAAAAGCACCACGGGACCGTGGTCACTGGACGGCCAGACATGCCTTGGCCTCACCGGTCCCACGCTTCAACATTCCTTCAATTTATAATTATTTTCAATCATCTCATGAAGTTTCCTCAGTTTCAGCAAAACCCTGATTTTGTCATATTTTCTCGAATGGTTGCTCAAACGCACGCCAGAAAATATCAAAATTCTCAGGACTGAGACACGGACACCCTGGCGACGTGAGCATGTTACCTTGACCGACCAAGGTTGGCTCTTTGGCTTGCAAGAATCCGGTATCACGTATTTTCACGATTTGACCTAATTTGCGCAATTGCACGTATTAGGTCCAAAATTCTTCCAAATAATTGTGGAATTTCATAGAATGATCGTCAGTCGATCCCGTGACCACCCAGGTCCGGTTTCATGATCTCTTGGTCGGTCCCTCACCTCTTCATAATTAATTAGGTTTTATCACCTAAGGCTCGGACGAGCATTTTTCGAATAAATGATTAAACCAGCATTTAATCATTCTTTCATCAACAAGTCACCAACTCTTCAAGAGATTCTCACATGAGCATATGAGAACTACATGGTTGATCCATGATCTCATGTAGCCGATCCCTCCTTCATTCCATGGTTTATTTTGAAATAAACCATCAATTGGTCAACAATATATCAAATTAGGGTTTCTGAGTCCAAGGATCATAATTCCAGATTCGAACACTAATAACTTTACGACGATCTCATGATCAGTATTCTTATTAATTATGCTCGGTTCAACTACCAATATTCTAATTAATATTTTATTTTGGTCACGCTACCAATAATTCATCAGACGAGCAACACTTGCTCAGACGAGCAATACTTGCTCAAATCAAGGAATATTGGTTCAACTATCAATATTCAACGATTCGTCGAATGAACAATACTTGCTCGCCTCAACTATCAACATGAGAATCATACCTCTGTCTCAACAGACACGTTCAATTTACGAGTTTCATAACATTTTGCAAAAATCATGTTCAACTCAGCAAAATACATGGACTCATCGTCCCATAAAGCCATGAAGTCAACAACTGACTAATTAACCACGAGACATCAATCGTGTCACATGGGGGGATATTAACTAGGGTTTTGGTCTGGCGGTCTACGGCACGTGTGTTCATACACACGATGGAATGTGAGCAAGTCGTGCAATTAGTTGAAGGAGTTAACAAAGTAGTAGATGGAAAATCGACCAAGTCTCCGCACGATGAGAAACTGGTTTCAAACACTATTTCCATTTCCCCACTCTTTAATTCCATCAACTGCCACACTTCATGGGATCATGGTGTCTACAATATAAATAATTATCTGAATCATGATTGAAAACAACAGAACAACGATCTCACGTCTCACAGACAACACGAGATTAACTCAACATCTGAGTAATTACTCTCAACATAGATTCAATAATTCAGAACTTATCTTATTCAGGACACACAATACACCCACAATCTTTGATTCCACACATTTCTCAGCTTCCCTCCTACAGATCGACCCTTCCTCTCTTGTGACCGAATTTACTCTGGAACGACCATTGTCTTGGTTTAGGCCGGAGTACTACAGATTGATCTCTCGAATTCAAAGCACTCCCTTCTTGCAGTGCATCTGTATGAGGTTGAACATTTCGATCGGTTCAAGGAGTCTCCTCTGTACGGTCGTCTCCTCAATCCCGTGAAAACCAGCAAATCGTTTTGCCCCATCCACAGACCCGCTCAACAGCTGATCATATCAATGTAAATATATTTTTTTATGACCCGCTCAACAGCTGGTCATAACATTTTTTTTTTGAAAAAAATGAGAACCTATAAAAACCAAAATGCGTAACCACTCCCCCACACTTAAACATTACATTGTCCTCAATGTAATTGAGTCATCCAACGTAGAAATTAAGATGGGGAATTCATAAGATGCACTATGCAAAAAGTAAACAAATACAAATAAGATAGGGAAAGGGAAACAAATCTGATGGGTTGACTCCCATGAAGCAAAAGGTATTTGTTTCCCTGCTTGATAGTAAAGAATCTCAAACAGGGTGCAGATACACCAAGCCAAGCATATATATAAAGTCTGAAAAGTTGGGGATCAACCCAACGTATCAGTCTAGCTGTGAATATGAACCTGCACCAAAAAAGATTAGTACCCAGAGAATTGACCAAATTCAATACAACCCTGCAGTAATAAGGAACGCAATTCCATCCTGCGCACCCGTGTAAGATCACACGAAGTAAATTAGATTCATGGATAACATCTAAAGTTTGTGTAGAAATTTCGACACCAATTGTATACCCTAAATTTGGTTCTAAGTATGAGGAAATCACTTCAGTGGTTGAGTCTCCTTTATTAATTAATGGAGACCGCAATGCATTGACAATGTCAAAAAGCATGGGGTCTTCAGAGTCTGCAAAATGGGCTAAACAAACTGAGATTGGTTCGAAATCAGCAGTGCAAGTTACGTGACCAGTATCAATCAGCTCCACATTCACATCATCAATCAGGAAATCACAAGATGGGTCAGCAAAACATGAGCTCAATGGAGCAACAATATCATCAATAATCGACTCATTATCATCTGCATCCAAGTGACTTATAGTAATCTCGTTATTCAAATGACTAGAAGGTACTTCATTATGAACCTCTACTGTCTCTAAGTCATTAGACTCAACAATAGTATCTTCTGTATAAACAGGTTCTTCAAAATCATCATTATCTGAATAAATAATGTCTCTAATACAACTCTCGTCCTTTTGAATAGGGAAATAATCAGTAATATGATCATGAGTTGGATAAGATACGATAGATTCAGGATTCCTAAAATCACTACCAGTGTCAAGTCCATCATCATCCTCAAAGCATACTGATTCATTAGCTACAACGGTTTGATTATTAGTATAATTAATATGAGAAAAATCAGAACTTGAATTGTCGAATAGATGACGACCCTCTACTGGTTTCATAAGTTCAACAATTATTTTATCAGTTTCGGCAGATCTTTTAGCAGATTCAATGGCAAATAACTCAGTTTGTTTGACTAACTGTTCCATGCTAGACACGAGAGACGGAAAAAGTTCACCGTAAAATTGATTATCTCTTTCATACGATGACTCATATGTGTGTGAATAATAATTGGAATCGATATAATTTGTCTCATAACCTGGGTAAGGTTGGTAATAATCATAACCTTCACAAGGTCCGAAATGATCATACCTATGAGAATAATTCCAATCATTATGTACACACTCGTCTCTAGCAGGTTCCTGACAATAAGAAGGTGCATATGCATACTCCTCATGTGAACTATTAGATGGCTCCTCTTTCTCGACTTTGTTGGTAAGATTCCAAAAAGCTATAAAAGAAGCCAACTCACTGGAAACCATAATATAAAGTAAAATTTACTCAACAACTCACCTTGAAAAAGCTTTGCGAGATTATCAAGTACTTATTTTTCAGACCGTTATCAATTCCAATCGCCGCACTTCAGACTAAAGCACCTAAAAAAAATCAAACAAGCTACGTAAAAATAAACTAAGGAAAACAAAAAGAAACTATGAACAAAAATAAAAAATAAATAAAATAAATAAACTACTATGTACAAGAAAAATTGATATCAATAAGAGAGTATTTTTCTACCACTCCCCGGCAGCGGCGCCAAAAACTTGATGGGTCGGTAAACCGACCGCAAGTGCACGGTGTCGAAATTGTAGATAACAATAAATGTGGTTCGTTCCCTCAAGGAGTGTGAAAATACCTCTAACTGATATTAATCAAAAGAAAATAAATTCGTAGGATGACCAAAGCTAAACGAATCAAATTATTGCGAACGAAAGAAATATCAAAGATGACGAACATGTTAGGGATTTGTGAATTCCATTGTAGAGTTGAATTAATATGTACCCTATCACAAAAGTCTCATATTACTCATACAGGGCAGCAGCACATAGCATCTTATACGGAAGATTTATCGATATAAGGCTCAATAATAATAATCATAATATATATTTGTTCTCGACCTAAAATTAGATATCTGAAGCACTAAATATACATGGCATAGACAGTCAAAGAATTATCATAAAAAGTGATTAATCAGATGGATTGTTTAGTATCAAACTATGAATTATACATGGCATAAATCATGAAAGAGTTATAAATCAACATCATTGAGACACTCAAACATTATTAAGCACTAAAAATCGACCTTGTTTTAGAACACAAAATGAAATAACATCTACAAGTTCATCCTTCGCCCTAACATGAAAAACTAGCAAGACATGATAAGAAGAGAACAATCAAAATTGCAAACCCTTGTCTTCTTCCAGTTGCAACTTCAGAGCCGCAGTCAGCTTTCCTTTTTCTTTATGTTCGTTTATCCCCTTATAAGTGTTGCTTCGAGTCTAAAATAATACCTAGCGACATTTGCCAAGGCCCAGTCCGTTCCGCTCCATTACTAGCTCCGCCAAGGCCCAGCTTCACTTGAATCCAAGTCTATCTTCTGTCGATTCCATAACACCAATTTCTAACCACGGACCCAACCTGGTAGTCACCACCGTGCAGTTCATGGCACACACAGTTCGATCCAAACACGACCCACATCTTCTCGAACCAAAAGCCAAACGACTTCTTTGTAGCTCGTTTCGACCACAATTGCCTCCAGCCAACACACAAACTCAATCTAGCTGACATACGAAGTCTGCTTGGTTGCTGCAATTTCATGTCAGTCACACTCCATTATCCAACAGCATCAAAATCCTTCTAACGCTGTTCTGACGCGCGTGTTTCACTCCCTTATTCAGCTCTAATGTATGCCTCTACTCTAGACTCACAGCCAAATCCAATTTCTGTCCTTCCACTGCCTCTTAATTATTTCCCGTTCAGAACCACTTCGTGTAGACACTAAACCGATGGCAGCATCCATCCTCCTTTCATTCTCAGCTTCTACGACTGCTCATACTCTGCACCGGCTACAAACACTGAACTTCGATTGCTCATCTTCCTTCCTGACACCAGCAGTCATCCATATGACCATCAACAACCCCCAATTGGAGTTCTCAACCAATCTCACTTACTTCCTTTTAGATCTTCTAGAGAGCTTTAGATTACACCCAATTACAAACCATGAAATCCCCAGAATTATTGTTGTAGAACCATCACCAGTTCGAAGACCCAACACTTTCACGAATCACATCTAGCCAACACACTCATAATTACTCCTGCGCAACTTCATTTCTCCACCAAGTCGACAGCTTCAGAACCAGCACCACTGCTGGCTATTATATTAGCCATCACGAACCATATAATGAATCGCAGAGCAATTCCATCTTCTCAACCATTAGTTGTAACCGGTCAACCACTCTCCATCCTCTCTGTAAAGAGAGATTAGGTTGTTATACCTCTCTCAGTCATGTTCAGATTTTCATTTCTCTTAAAGTCATTCTTCTTACAAACTCAATGATAAGACGGATATTTATCATAAATTTTACAGACAACCGGCTACCTGATTGGCCTGTGAAACCGCCAACAGATAACTGACACCTAACAGTTTGCACACATGTGAAACGCACATGTAAACAATGACTATAATTTGTCAACAGTCTAACACCCCCTGCAAGTCCAATGGCTAACAAACACTGAGCTTGAGTCTCAGAGGTGCAAATCTAGTAGTAGACAAGCCCTTGGTAAAGATGTCTGCAAGTTGCTCTTGTGTAGATAAGAATCGAACTGATAATGCCTTCTCAGCAACTAGCTCTCTCACAAAGTAAAATGCTATTTCAATGTGTTTCATCCTATTGTGGAATATAGGATTTGTTGTAAGATATGTGGCACCCATATTATCACACCATAAAACAAGAACTCTGGGTGAATGAAAAGAAAGCTCAGCCATGAGAGATTGTAACCATAATAATTCAGAAGTTGCATCATTTAGAGCCCTATATTCAGCCTTTGTGCTAGATCGAGACACAGTTTTCTGCTTGCGAGAGCACCATGAAATCAAGTTTGGACCCATAAAAATTGCCATTCCACCGGTTGACCTTCTATCTTTGGAATCACCTTCCCAATCAGCATCAGAGTAAGCTTGTAGTTGGAGAGAAGATGACCTCTTAAACTGCAAACCAAAAGACAATGTTCTATTCAGATATCTGAGAATACGCTTAACAACAGACCAATCAGCTTCAGATGGATTTTACATATGTTGGCAAGCGTTGTTCACTGCAAATGAAATATCTGGCCTTGTAATGGTGGCATATTGCAATGCACCTACAGTACTTCTGTATAAAACAGGATCAGCAAAGGGTGGAGATTGAGTTGGTGGAGCCACAGTAGCAAAAGATGTGCTGTAAGGATTAGAATTCTTCATTTTAGTCTTGACTAGCAAATTTGTAATATACTGCTCCTGAGAAAGATAAACACCAGCAGAAGTAGAAGTATCATGAATACCCAAGAAAAAATGAAGAGGGCCTAAGTCCTTGATGGCAAATTCTTGTCCCAGAGCACGAATAAGTTGATTGACTTCATTTTTAGAGCTCCCAGTAACAAGTATGTCATCTACATAGATAAGGAAATAAATTGCAGCAGAAGAAGTGACCTTGTAGAATAATGAAGTATCGGTTTTTGATGCAGAGAAACCAGATTTAAGTAAGAAATGACTTAATCTATCAAACCAGGCTCTAGGAGCCTGTTTCAATCCAAAGAGTGACTTCTTCGAGCATAAACTTATCAATGTATCCTTGTGGTTGAACCATTAAAACATCCTCTGATAGGTGACCATGAAGAAATGCATTCTTTACATCCAATTGCCTTATCTCCCAGCCTTTATAAGTAAAATGGAAATGATCATTCTGACAGTTGTAGGTTTAACCACAGGGCTGAAGGTGTCTTGATAGTCAATGCCTTCAATCTGATTGTACCCTTTGGAAACTAGTATTGTCTTATACCTCTCTATAGTACCATCAACATTCCTATTAATTCTGAAAATCCACTTGCAGCCAATGACATTATAGCCATTTATTGCAGGTACCAGCTGCCAAGTGCCATTTTGTAAAAGAGCATTTATCTCCTCATTCATTGCAGCTCTCCACTTTGGGTCTTTGCAAGCTTCAGTGTAACAAGTGGGAACAGTTATATCCTCACAAACAGATTGTACTTCAGATGCATTAACCTTTGGCTTAGTGATCCCTCTTTTACCCCTTGTGACCATGGAATGATCATTAGTAACTGGTATAGAGTTAGTGGGTACTGAAATAGGAGACGATGGAATGGATGATGAATGAGATGTATCACTTGAAGTTGGTAATAAAGATGAGTCAGATGGTTCAATGTCATTGGAAATTACATGGGATGTAGGTTCAGATGGTGAAATTTTCATGGTTGATAGAGATGGATTAGCAGATTGCATTGAAGAAAATAAATGTACATGAGGAAAGTCATCTTCAACAAACTTGACATCCCTTGAGATAATGACTTTGTTAACAAGGGGATTGAGACACCTATACCCTTTGTTTAATTTACTATAGCCTAGAAATATGCATTTTACAGACCTTGGTTGAAGTTTATGACTATTAAATGGCCTTAAACATGGATAACAGGCACAACCAAAAGTTTTTAAGAATTGATAGTCAGGTTGTAGCTTGAAAAGTTTCTCAAAGGGGGTAGTTGTTGTAGAGTAGGTGTTGGTAGCCTATTTATGAGATAGTTAGATGTTTCAAATGCATAGGATCAGTATGATAAAGGCAAAGAAGCATGAGTCAAGAGAGCCAAACCAGTTTCCACTATATGCCTGTACTTCCTTTCTGCAGTGTCACTTTGTGCATGAGGGCATGAGACCCTGTGACCAATACCACAAGAATCCAGGTAACTTGAGACATTTATGCATTCCCCTCCCCAATCTGACTGAACAAATTTAATTCTTCTGTCAAATAAATTCTCAACATGACTTTTAAATTTAATGAATGTAGGTAACACCTCATATTTATAAGCCAATGGGTAGAACCAAGTAAATCTGCTGAAAGAATCCACAAAAGAAACATAATACTTGTATCCATTTACTGAACATAAATGAGAGACCCATACATCAGTGTGAATAAGATCCAATGGACCATACAAGTGATTATGACTACTAGAATAATAAGGAAAAGAGTGACTCTTAGCTTGCTGACAAGCATCACAGACAGAAGTAGAGAAATGATCTTCAATTATGTTATCCACTGAGGAGAGAATGTGTTTGAGAGTCTTGTAAGCAGGATGTCCCAATTTATTATACTATTGAGTTTTTGTAGAAGTTGCAGAAGTAAAAGCTTGCTTCAGTTGTGCATCTGTGAATTCCAGGTGATAGAGTCGATCTTTAATAGGGCCAGTAAGCAGAATAGTTTGAGTAGCCAGTTCCTTCACCAAAAACTTATCAGGATGAAATTCAAAATAGCAATTATTTTCTTTTGTGAACTGTTGAACTGAAACAAAATTCTTAGTGATTGAAGGTACAGTCAACACATTAGAGAGAGTAAACTTAGTAGTGCCATTTTGAAAGAAAGAAGTACCAATGTGGGTAATGTGCAAACCTGGGCCATTGCCAACACGTACTTGATCTGAGCCTTGATATGGAGAATGTAGATTCAAATTGGATAAATCATAAGTAATATGATGAGTGGCACCTGAATCAGGAACCCATCTAGATGAAGTGTTGGATGTAGAAGCAGAAGAATCATCAGTATAAGTGGCAAAAGCTTCTGGTTCTGGACACCAAAACTCATCAAAATCTTCAAAATAAGGTTCATAGGTGGTGTTGTAAGATTGAGCCATTGAATAGTCATTGGTAGCATATCTGTAACGGCATTCAGTAGCTTGATGATTTGGTTTGCGACATATTTGACATTCTACTGAGTAATGGTGTCTGTTTGATGGAGGATAAAACTGAGTATCATTGAATCGACCAAATCTGCCTACTCCATCAAATCTACCTCCTCTGAATCCACCATGAAATATAGCACCAGTTCGACCACCTCGATACATATTTGCTATATGCATAGGACCTCTATTACCAGGGTGAGACCAATTTGAATATGAAGGAGGGTGAAAATTTTGGATTACCTGAATTCTGATGGTAAGAATTAACACGATAATTGTTAGAACCTGGATATTGATGTGCAAATAATTGATGTTGTTGTTGTTGAGATACATTAGCTGAAGCAGTAGTCAAATCAACCTTGGAGTCATCATTCACACGAATTTCTTCAGATAAAAGCAATCCTAAAAGCTCAGATGATGTAATCAGATTCTCAGATTTAAGTTGTTGAGTTGTAATTGAAGTTTTGAACGCATTAAACTCAGAAGGTTATCCTTGTAAAATGTGAAACACCAGATCTTCATCAGAAATTGGACGATCAATTTGAGCAAGCTGATGAGAAATCGACTTAGCTTTGTTGAAATACACAAGCATCGAATCGCTGCTTTTCTTTAGAGTGACGAGATCTGTTTTCAATTGCATCAAGCGAGATTTTGTTGTAGCGTTATAATTGTGTTGAAGACGAACCCAAACTTCATGAGATAAAGTACAATCAATAACTTGAGAATGAGTTTCTTCAGTACACGCAGAGAATAACCAGGATAAGAGAGCTTGATCTTGATTATTCCAGTAATCATAATTAGGGTTTCGAATAAACTCGGATTCAGGATCTGTAGCTTCAACATAATCAGGTCGACTTAAAATTACAGCGCCATCTGTAGAAGCTCTTCTGTAATACTTCACTGGACATTGAAATGATCCATCTACAAATCGAAAAAGATTATAGCTTCTAAGTAATGGAACGATCTGAGATTTCCATAAGGTGTAATTGGTGTTTATTAATTTGGATGGTGGTTTAAAGGTTAACGCAATGTGTTTGTTAGATCCAGACATTGATAATGTGTTTGATTAAAAAAGATGATGAAATTTGGGTATGAAGGAGTCTGATTAGGTTGTTATACCTCTCTCAGTCATGTTCAGATTTTCATTTCTCTTAAATTCATTCTTCTTACAGACTCAATGATAAGACAAATATTTATCATAAATTTTACAGAAAATCGGCTACCTGATTGGCATGTGAAACCGCCAACAGATAACTGACACCTAACAGTTTGCACACATGTGAAACGCATAGGTAAAAAATGACCAGAATTTGTCAATAGTCTAACACTCTCTGAAGTCTTGCAATGCAAACACCTGCAAGATACTTATGCATTTCCAATGCTTTTAAATCTTCCTTCACCTGAACCCAACACATACAAGGGAGCTCTGCCGCAACAGTATTGGCATCTGTGGTCTTCCATGGAGCTGGTCATGATGAGACGCAAGCACCACCACCAACAATCTCCAGCACTCAGTTCAGCTCTCCTCGGGTCACGGCAGCTTCATCTCAGCTAACATACTCATCATTATTCCTTCATTTGAACGTCCATATTCTGTCCATCCTTCCATGCAAACCACCCCAGTGACTATTCAGGCCAAGTACTTCGTCTCTGTCCGTTTACTCTTGCCGTTCCCGGTTGCACAAGCTCAGCTAATCACTCCATCGTAACAGTTGTAAGAAGGAAGTTAAAGAGACAAGAACGGCAGCTGCTTGAATAAGATATAAGAACACTCCACCACTTAAGGCTTCCTTTTATTCTCATTTAATAAGAACAAAAGATGTTCTTTTAGCCTTGAGATGCTCGAGTGGTTGCAAACAACGTAGTGAAGTCAGGCAACCCAAACAATCTACAGAACCCTTCGATGACGAGAGTAAATTTGGTGATTTACATCGCTCATTTAGCCGTTTTCTTTCCGGGTAAATAGATTTTCTTGTACTTTTTACAAAAGCACTAAAATAGTGTCATTAGCCAAAAAATAACGGGTCCTAACTAATATAAATATGGGTATAAAATGTAGCACTTACGTGCTTCTCAACAGGTGAGATCATCTCTAATAAATAACTAGTGGTTATTACGCTCAAAGCCCTTAATTCAGAATATACACCTTTTGCAACTTCCCCGAGACATGGAAATCTACCTGTTACTTGCATTGAATTACACAATAATTTACTCAGTGAGGAGGAAGTAGTAAGTGAGAGACTTAAATATGCTAAGGATAAGGCATACACAGATGCAAAAGCTTTTATGGAAAGTAGAGGTTATTACGACAATAATATAGGGGGCTATTATACCAATAATAAAGGAACATTTAGAGGTAGAGGCTACTCTGTTGGAAGACATCCCAATCCTTCTATATTCACTAGCCATCCTTCAGGTAGAGGTTATACTTCAGGTAGAAGCCTCCTTGTCAGATATGTGGACTTAAAGGTCATTATGCTATCACATGTAATCAGAGATTGAACTTCAGTGTTAGAATGACTTTAGTGCCATGCTAGCAGATGCAGACATCTTTAATGATAAATAGTGGACTGCTGACAGTGGTGCTAACAACCATATTGCTTCCAACAAAGAAGGATTTTAATAAGTTACATTCTAAGATGGATCTAAAGTCATTCATACTGCTAATGGTGAAGGTATGGATATTACTCACAAGGGTCACTCTAGTAGAATAACTAATGATCATTCTTTTTCCCTTAATGACGTTCTTATTGTTCCTAACTCTTCACATAATCTGCTTTCTATTCATAAATTTACAACTGATAACCATTGTTTTTTAACTCTTGATTCCCATGGATTTTTTGTGAAAGATCTCAACTCTGGGAAGATCTTTTTACAAGGTCCACATGAAAATGAAATTTATCCCATCACCTTCATCTCAACTCGTCATGCTCTATCCTCAACAACAACTACTGATCATGCACTATTCCATAGAAGATTTGGACATCCATCGTTTCAGACTCTTCAAAAAATTTGTAATAAACTGAAATTGTCCAATGTCTCAAATAAACCTTTCTTTTGTATTGATTGTAAAATGTGCAGAAGTCAAAAACTTCCTTTTCACATTTCATGTATTGTGGCTACTAGATCACTTCAACTATTACACATACATCTTTGGGGTCCTTGTCACACAACTTCTTCTAATGGTATTGTATATTATGCCAATAGTGTTGATGAATTTACTAAATACTGCTGGATTTTACCCTTAACTTCAAAATCTAAATTTAAACATGATTTTATCTCCTTTGTTCAAAGAATAAAAAATTTACTATCTCAAACTGTTGTCACAATCAGAACTGACAATAATGGAGAATTCTTGAACACATTTCTTGCACAATTCTGTGACTCAAAAGGTATCACCCATGAGCCGTCTTGTCCACATACACCTGAGCAAAATGATGTTGAAGAAGTAAAGCATAAACATCTTGTAGGAGTAACAAGAACACTTATATATCAATTCAATCTCCCTTTTAACCTTTGGTTTGATGCCCTTCACACATCCAACTATCTTATCAACAGACCACCTATTAGGTCTATTGCTTTTCAATCTCCATTTGAACTCCTCTTTCACAAAATACCATACTATAACTTTCTTAAAGTTTTTGGTTGTGCATGCTTCCCCCGGTTAAAACCATATACAACTAACAAATTAGAACCTAGAAGCAAATATTGTGTCTTTCTTTGTTATAGTTTGAATCATAAGGGATACAAAGTATAAGTGTGGGGGAATCTGATAGGGGTCATAAACACCTAGATTTATTATCTATTGATTATGCTTTCTTTGCTATTTTTCGTGTGAATTATGTATTTTACGTTTGTTTTGAGCTTTTAGGCGTTTTGGAGTCGTACGGAGGAAAAGAAGAAGAAATCACCAAATTTGAGCAAAAAGGGTAAAATTGCCATTTCATATGAGAAAACTATCTGGAGCCCAGTTAAGGATAAGGGTCAACTCTATTAGAGGTATTAAAGACAACCAGCTCATGTTAAGGGGCTGCCAACTTGGTTAGCCTTTATCCAGAAAAGGGTGTGTTGTTGGCACCCAAATCCAGCCTAACCCTAAATCGAGAAGATTTATCTTCTCAATCATTTCACACCTGAAATAAAGAGAGAGAGAAAAGCAGCGCAGCTGCTGCTGTATTTTCTCTGTCTGAGAGATTGAGAGATGAAATGCGGTGAATAGAGATGAAATCAAAGGTGCTTAAAGGGTGAAATTGAGAGAGAAAGGAAAGAATTTGAGTTCTGTATGATTGGAAATGCTGGGTTCTTCTCAGATTTGAGGTATAAGTAGATTTGGTGGTGCTGTGATATTCTTAGAAGATTTAACTCGAGTTGCAGTTGGTGATAGGAATGGTGGTTGTATTGGTTGAACCAATGGGTTTATGGAACTGAGATTAAATATGGGTTGTAGCTAATTGAGAAATTATTGTTTGAATCTGGGATGAAGATCGAGAAGAATAGAAGATTGGGTATGTAATAGAGTCGTTGCTGTGAATGATAGGTTCGGTCTGTGAGAAATGAAGATGTTGTTCTTGAGATAATTCGAGACATTAGAGATGGTTAATGACAGAAATTGAAGTTAGGGTTTTCCTGGTGAATGAATTGAACCAAGGACGATGCTGGTGCTACTGTTGAATGAGATGGAAATTGGTATAACTGGTGGTGGATTGAAGGAATTGATAAGGTTCTGAGAATGGGTTTCTGAGATCGAAGAAGAAGAAGAAGAAGGGAAATTGAACCAAGAATGGGTATGAGGTGGATGTGCAGCTGCTGTGTAGAAGAGTATGAGGCAGAGCTGAAGTACAGGGAGAAATTGGAGTTGAGTGATGAGGTTAAGCTGCAATGAATTAGCTGAGGAGTTGTTGATGATGTGAATGAAATGCTGCAAATGAAGCTACAATAGATGTATGTTAGGATTCTTAACATGAGAAGACCAAAAATGGGCCTGAAAAATGGCCGGAAATCAGCCAGAAACAGAGGAAACTCTGTGTGATTCTCCAGTATGGTGAGTCGACTCGGTGACTCCAGATCCAACTCAGCTGAGTAAGACCAGTTAGCCGAGTAAGATGCTGACTCGGTGGCTAACTCACTTTCTCTCCTTGACCCAGTTGACTAACAGAAGACCGTTAGGTCAGCGGTTAACTGTAACGGAATCTGACGGAATATTCCGTCAATGGAGAAGAACTTTCAGGTGGCCGGCGGCAGTGATATTCAGGTAGCCGTCGGTGTCTTTTCCGGCCAGATTCCGGCGATGACGCCATCAACTCCGGCAACCAGTTTTGGACCCAAAATTCCAGAGACATATTTCTCATACATGGGCCTAGTGGACCACTTGGAGATGGGTTTTGAGAAGACCTAATTTTAGAAAGAGTATCCTTTTGGAATGGGAGAAGCATATAAATAGAAAACTCTTTCTCTAAACCTAGAGATCTCTATATTTTATCTTCTACTTCTACTTTTGTTCTAGGGTTTAGACATGGAAACTCTTCTCTTTATCCTTGTTATGAACTCCATTAACATGAGCTAGTTTTTATTATTGGTTAAGGAATAAGTTGAATTTCCAAACATGGGTTTTGTTCAATAAATTAGTTTTGTCTCACAATTATCGATTATGATTCACTAGAAATATCGCATGTATGATTGATTGTTAGTTTCTTCAAGTTGCAAATTGGTAGAACTCGTAATCATATCTATTGCTAGTTTAGGGTTTATTATACGCAAACGTAATACACCTTGAATACAAGTAGCGTAATTGTGATTATTGCTTGTAGTGATACATCCTAATAGTCACATGTGGATCATAACCTTTGTTAAAACGGATTAGTGCTTTTACACGTTCGTTTGCATTGATTATTCTTATTTCATAGAACTTAGTGCTCTTAGGGAGTTAAACTTAATTGTGCTTTTACACTTTAGGTTGCTTTCTAGGAAGAATTCACTTTCGCATCTTTTAATGTGTTTGTTGATGACAAGAGGAAATTAGCGGGATATTCTTGCGATCAAGGTATCCTAGGACTTTTGATAAAAGTTGAGATTAAATATCAATTCTAGTTATTGTTACAAATTCATGTTTGTGAATGAAAACTAATACTTTACCAATATCTTCATCTTAATTATTTGCTTTTTTATTTCATTATTTGCTTTTAGTTTATTTTCCTTTACATAAAAATCAGAAATCCCCCCTTGTTTATATAGGAAACCGAAACAACTTGACAACCTAGATACTCTCTGTGGGAACGATCCTTTCTTACCCTTGCTATATTATTTATTTTGAGTTGTGAGAAAGTGTAATTTATTTTTGACGCATACAACAGCGATCAAATTTTGGCGCCGCTGCCGGGGAGGCAGCGGTTGTCACTTGTTTTTGGTTTCTTTTTTTTTTTAGTTTTTTTTTGTTTTTGTTTTTTTTTTTTATTTTCCGTTTGTTAACCTTGTTTTGAGAATCGTGTTTCAGGTACCAATTTCTATGGACGGAGCATATTGGAATGACAGATACGGTTTTCAACAACCTCAACAATATGGAAACTTCCAACCATTCCATGGGTATAATCAAAACCAATTTATTGGCTATGATCAATATCCTACAGAATATTGTGGTCCTCATACATATCAACAACCTTATGACGGGTATGTGTGCGAACAACCACAAGGATTGGAGGATTCTTATGCTCGTGAACAACAAGTCTCTAACTTGTTAGACAACTTTTCCAACTTTTTACGACAAGAGTTTCAAAAAAATAAAGAGGCTACAAACGAGCAACTCCAAGAACTTCGTGAAGGTATGAATATCTTACGAAGAAGCATTGATGAATACAAGGAAGAAAGGTATGAAGAAGAATTTTGTTTTCAAAGCAATAATTATTCTAATGTGCCTGTGGTGTGTGATGAATATTTGATTGATGATAATGTTGAAAAAGGCCAACCTTTGGGGACTTTCGTTGATAATTGTGTAGCTAACTCAACTCTTGATCTTAATAATGATCATTCGCCTATTCAAAAGGATGAGTTTGAGGTTAGCAACACTAAATTCAGCGACAACCAATCTTATGTTAGCTATGAAATTGACGATGATTATGAAGATACGTCGTTTGAAGCAACTCATGGTGACATTACCCAAAGGTGTACAATGGAATCTGGGATCAAATGAAGATGAAAAGGACTATGATGACACTTGTGTAGATTACTCAAGCATTGATCTTAATAATGATCAAGAGCCTATTCAAAGGGTGGAGCTTGAGGATGCTGCATTTTGAGTGTTCTAAAAAATTCTTATAATAATTTGCATCCGCAAAAGAGTTTGACCAAGAGGAGTGTGTTGAGAATGAAACCGATATGACCAATATTGTGGAAGACCCAATTGATCTTGCAAAGGATTGTAATGAAGATGTTGATGCCGAGACTTTAGTTAAGGTAGAAACGGATGAAGAATGGTTGCAAGGTTTGATAGAGGACCATGATATAAAAGAGGTGAGTAATTCACTTGAGTTTTTCAAGGATGAAGAGGATTATGTGATACAAGAGATTGTGCAAGGTTTGTCTAACCCTTTGCCTATTGTTTCTTCTTATTTACCTCTTATTGGTTTGAATGTATGTGCTTCGAGAATATTGTTGAATGACTTTGTTTCTCGATTTCCGCCATTAGAGATACTTGATTCTCATACTATGCAGGTTTTGGAACAAGAAACCATGGAAGTACCCTACTTCTACATTCTTTATACACTTCCAAGTGTGGACAAAAATAAGTGTGGGGGAAACTTTTATCGGTTAATAGCTTCATTTCTGTTTTATATTACTAATCTTTGTATGGAGTTATTGTGTGCAAAACAGGTTCTATGGGTGGATCCCCAAATTTTCCGATTGTTAGTATATAGGGAGTGAATCTTACAAGATTCAAGTCGGGTCGTCGACTTTAAAACAAGCGCTTAATGGGAGGCAACCCATAGGTTTTGTATTTCTTATCCTTTTTCTTTTGTTATTTACATATCATGTTAAAATTTCTCACCTTGACTTTACTAGGACGATTCAATTACATTGAGGACAATGTAAAGTTTAAGTGTGGGGGAGTGGTGAAGCATGTATTTTATAAAAAAAAACATTTAAAAAAAGTATTGCATAAAACCTCCAACTTTTAGAGATTTTAGAGTCACTAGCATACTTCTAGGTATGTTTACATAGAGAATTCTGACCGACATAACTGAACTTGGAAGTGTTAGGGAACTACATTCGGATTTCTTACTTGTTAGAGTGTTAAATAATGGATTTAATCATGCCGGTGATGCAAATTAGGAGAAGGGAGAAATGCATTATTAGAGTTGTTGATCAGTCATTAGTGGAGACTACCCTATTTATATCATGTGAGACACCGACCAGAATTTTTTCCATCTAACTAAAGAGCTTTCTTTTGAGTGTGTGTTACCGTACGTTAATTCTGGGTAGAATGGTGAGCTACCCAACTTCAAACCAATTTTCAGCACTATTTTTGATCTCTTGAGTGCTAATTTTGTCAATCATGAGGGTGACGTCTATGGATGAAAGCCTCATTCTTGTAGTTCGATTTGCAGTTAGCACCATTCTCTCTCTCGACAACAACGGATCCATAGAAACACTACCATCATCAACAACAAGGAGCAACATCAAAATCTACAAGGAAAGTTGAAGATGTTCAAGGTTTACAAGCAACGGAACGAGAAAAAAGAGCAAATTTTATATCCAAGTAAAGCAACATACAATGAGCAGATTTTTACATATACGTTGAAGACTTATTTACAAGAGCAAAGAAAAGAAAAAGGTGAGAATTATTGAAGTTTATGATTTCGAGACGATACAAGTTGTGAAGAATCAAGCGGCAAAGTACTTTTCCCACGGCCATGGTTTGTTTTATTTTGTTTTGTATTTTATTTCTCTTATTGAAAAAAAAAACGATGATAAGAGAAATTTTGGTATTTTGGGTTTTTATTTATTTAATAAGCCGTGGGGAAGGAAAATCTATAAGGAAGTATCAAGCGACAAGGATTTAAGATAAAGAGTTACAAATTGTCAAGGAATTACGAAGTTCAAGTGTTTATCATCAATAGTTGAAACTGAAGACGAAGACTAAGAAGATGAAGACGAGGAACCGAAGAAGTTTCTATTGGATGCTGTGAGAATGGTGTTATCATCATTGCAATCAGATGTGAAGGTAAGTAAGTAATCTCATCCTCGATAATAGTGGTTGATTTCCTTTCTTAGAGATAATCAGAAAAAATGTTTTTCAAAATGTTAAAAGATGTGGGTTTTTAAAATATTTCGGAAGTTGTCCTTCCCACCATTCAACGTGTTGCAGGATTTCTCTCTTCATTCCTACCTGCACTCATGTGAGAACCATAAAAAATCCGTCTTTTTAGTGCAATTATCATAAAACCATTATTGGTGAGGCAGAAGTCGAGGCGAAATGCTTATTGATCGCTCTCAAACACGCGTTCTTTCATTATGGTGTGGTTATTTCTCACTCAACATTTAAGAATGAGAATATGTTCTTTGGTATTTCTAACTTCTTATTACTAGCATGCAGAAACTCTATGTCCTCATAACTCTTTGGATGCTTGGGACGCTGGAACGCTTTGAAGTTGTAAGTTTTAGTTTGATTTGCTCGAGGACTAGCAAAGTCTAAGTGTGGGGGAATCTGATAGGGGTCATAAACACCTAGATTTATTATCTATTGATTATGCTTTCTTTGCTATTTTTCGTGTGAATTATGTATTTTACGTTTGTTTTGAGCTTTTAGGCGTTTTGGAGTCGTACGGAGGAAAAGAAGAAGAAATCACCAAATTTGAGCAAAAAGGGTAAAATTGCCATTTCATGGGAGAACACTATCTGGAGCCCAGTTAAGGATAAGGGGCAACTCTATTAGAGGTATTAAATACAGCCAGCTCATGTTAAGGGGCTGCCAACTTGGGTAGCCTTTATCCAGAAGACGGGTGTGATGTTGGTAGAGCTGTCAAACGGGCAAGCTAGGGTCAACCCGGCCCTAGCTTGACAAGCCATGGACGGGTTAGGGTCATCCCTAGCCCTAGTACTATTCATGTACAAGCCAAAAACCCAAACCCTAGCCCTAGACGGGTTGGCTCTAAGTTGCGGGTTGGCTTGTTAAATGGGGTGGTTGAAACTAAAATCACTTAAATGTATAAAAAATTTAGTGGGCAGAGGGATCACTACTCTGTAATCCTAAATCAAACGAAATTTGGATTGTATTAAATCATTTAAGGAAATATGAACTTTGATTTCTAGCACAACACCCTAAAATTCTTAAATTAGTAACTTAAAATTCCTAAATTAGTAACCCACATGAAATTGACGGGTTGACGGGTAACCCACAGGTTGACCCTAACCCGGCTTGTTTTTACTAGGGCTAGATATGACAACCCTAACCCGGCTTGTTTAGACAACAAGCCAAGCCGAGCCGGGTTAAAACAAGCCAAGCTAGGTCCAACCCGCGGGCCGGGTTAGAAATTGACAGCTCTAGCTGTTGGCACCCAAATCCAGCCTAACCCTAAATCGAGAAGATTTATCTTCTCAATCATTTCGCACCTGAAATAAAGAGAGAGAGAAAAGCAGCGCAGCTGCTGCTGTATTTTCTCTGTCCGAGAGATTGAGAGATGAAATGCGGTGAATAGAGATGAAATCAAAGGTGCTTAAAGGGTGAAATCGAGAGAGAAAGGAAAGAATTTGAGTTCTGTATGATTGTAAATGCTGGGTTCTTCTCAGATTTGAGATATAAATAGATTTGGTGGTGCTGTGATATTCTTAGAAGATTTAACTCGAGTTGCAGTTGGTGATAGGAATGGTGGCTGTATTGGTTGAACCAATGGGTTTCTGGAACTGAGATTAAAGATGGGTTGTAGCTGATTGAGGAATTATTGTTTGAATCTGGGATGAATATCGAGAAGAATAGAAGATTGGGTATGTAATAGAGTCGTTGATGTGAATGATGGGTTCGGTCTGTGAGAAATGAAGATGTTGTTCTTGAGATAATTCGAGACATTAGAGATGGTTAATGGAAGAAATTGAAGTTAGGGTTTTCCTGGTGAATGAATTGTACCAAGGACGATGCTGGTGCTACTGTTGAATGAGATGGAAATTGGTATGACTGGTGGTGGATTGAAGGAATTGATAAGGTTTCTGAGAATGGGTTTCTGAGATCGAAGAAGAAGAAGAAGAAGAAGAAGAAGAGAAATTGAACCAAGAATGGGTATGAGGTGGATGTGCAGCTGCTGTGTAGAAGAGTATGAGGCAGAGCTGAAGTACAGGGAGAAATTGGAGTTGAGTGATGAGGTTAAGCTGCAATGAATTAGCTGAGGAGTTGTTGATGATGTGAATGAAATGCTGCAAATGAAGCTACAATAGATGTATGTTAGGATTCTTAACATGAGAAGACCAAAAATGGGCCTGAAAAATGGCCAGAAATCAGCCAGAAACAGAGGAAACTCTGTCTGATTCTCCAGTATGGTGAGTCGACTCGGTGACTCCAGATCCAACTCAGCTGAGTAAGACCAGTTAGCCGAGTAAGATGCTGACTCGGTGGATAACTCACTTTCTCCCCTTGACCCAGTTGACTAACAGAAGACCGTTAGGTCAGCGGTTAACTGTAACGGAATCAGACTGAATATTCCGTCGACGGAGAAGAACTTTCAGGTGTCCGGCGGCAGTGATATTCAGGTAGCCGTCGGTGTCTTTTCCGGCCAGATTTCGGTGATGACGTCATCAACTCCGACAACCAGTTTTGGACCCAAAATTCCAGAGAAATATTTCTCATACATGGGCCTAGTGGACCACTTGGAGATGGGTTTTGAGAAGACCTAATTTTAGAAAGAGTATCCTTTTGGAATGGGAGAAGCATATAAATAGAAAACTCTTTCTCTAAACCTAGAGATCTCTATATTTTATCTTCTACTTCTACTTTTGTTCTAGGGTTTAGACATGGAAACTCTTCTCTTTATCCTTGTTATGAACTCCATTAACATGGGCTAGTTTTTATTATTGGTTAAGGAATAAGTTGAATTTCCAAACATGGGTTTTGTTCAATAAATTAGTTTTATCTCACAATTATCGATTATGATTCACTAGAAATATCGCATGTATGATTGATTGTTAGTTTCTTCAAGTTGCAAATTGGTAGAACTCGTAATCATATTTATTTCTAGTTTAGGGTTTATTATACGTAAACGTGATACACCTTGAATACAAGTAGCGTAATTGTGATTATTGCTTGTAGTGATACATCCTAATAGTCACATGTGGATCATAACCTTTGTTAAAACGGATTAGTGCTTTTACACGTTCGTTTGCATTGAGTAGTCTTATTTCATAGAACTTAGTGCTCTTAGGGAGTTAAACTTAATTGTGCTTTTACACTTTAGGTTGCTTTTTAGGAAGAATTCACTTTCGCATCTTTTAATGTGTTTGTTGATGACAAGAGGAAATTAGCGGGATATTCTTGCGATCAAGGTATCCTAGGACTTTTGATAAAAGTTGAGATTAAATATCAATTCTAGTTATTGTTACAAATTCATGTTTGTGAATGAAAACTAATCCTTGACCAATATCTTCATCTTATTGATTTGCTTGTTTATTTCATTATTTGCTTTTAGTTTATTTTCCTTTACATAAAAATCAGAAATCCCCCCTTGTTTATATAGGAAACCGAAACAACTTGACAACCTAGATCCTCTCTGTGGGAACGATCCTTTCTTACCCTTGCTATATTATTTATTTTGAGTTGTGAGAAAGTGTAATTTATTTTTGACGCATACGACAGCGATCACTATACCAACATGTATTATTGCTGCTAAGAAGGAGGAGGTATGGAAATCGTCATCTGTAGCTGAATACACTGCTTTGAAAATGCTGGCACTTGGTCTCTTGTTTTACTTGTTGCAGGTCAGAACATTGTGGGGTGAAAATGGGTATTTACTATTTAGGATTAAGCACAACGCTGATGGGAGCATTGAAAAATATAAAGCAGGGCTTGCAGCTAAGGGCTATCACCAACAACAAGGACTGGATTTTGAGGAAACTTTCAGCCCTGTAGCCAAGCCAACTACCATTAGAGTTATATTTTCAATGGTTGTTAAGTTTGATTGGCGGATACACCAACTGGATGTGAGTAATGCTTTTCTTCATGGAAATTTGAAGGAAACTGTCTATATGACTCAGCCACCTGGATTTATTAATCTTGTCAAACCACATCATGTATGTCTACTTCACAAGGCTATCTATGGGCTAAAGCAAGCTCCTAGAGCCTGGTATGAGAAGCTTAGTACCGCTCTATGCTCTTTAAACTTCTTGAATTCAGCAACAGACTCCTCCTTATTTATTCACAAAGATGGCTCTCTATCACAGTTGTTTTAATCTATGTTGATGATATTATGCTTACATGTGTCATTTCTCAATTGCAACTTCAATTTCCTATCAAGGATTTGAGATCACTTAACTATTTTCTAGGTCTTGAAATTACTAGAAGCTCTTATTCTCTTTTTCTTGAAGGTCCCAAATCTTGTCATACTCTCGTTGCCGCATTAATTAAATTTTCTAAAGAAGATGGTACCCTGCTTGACAATCCAACAAAATACAGGTCTCTGGTGGGAGATATTCACTACCTCACTTGGTCAAGGCCGGAGATATCTTATGATGTCAATCTAGTCTGTCAACATATGCAACATCCTAGAAGTACACTCATGGTGGCATCTAAAAGGATATTAAGATACATCAAGGGTACACCTGGATATGGAATCCATTTTACTAAAGGTAGTTCATTTTTGTTACGATTCTCTGATGCAGATTGGGCTGGCTATGTTGATGATAGAAGATCCAGGGGAGGTTATTGAGTTTTATTGAGTTATTCTAGGTCTTAACGTCATTTCCTGACCCTCTACAAAGCAAACAACTGTTGCACGCTCAAGTACCGAAGCTGAATACCGAACACTTGCTCACAGTGTTGCTGAGATTTTGTGAATTTGCTATCTTCTGAAAGATCTTCATTTCTCTTTACCAGGTATTCCTAAACTTGTTTGTGACAATATCAGCTCTATCTCGTTAGCTTTTAATCCTGTGATGCATTCTCGTATGAAGCATGTTCATTTAGACTACCATTTTATTCGTGAATTGGTTCAAACCAAGGCACTGGATATCTTTTATGTCAATACTTTGGACCAACTGGTAGACATATTCAGAAATGGTCTTCATGCTCCTAGATTTATCATGCTTCGATCCGAGCTTCAGGTAGTTGCACCACCCTCCAGCTTGCGGGGGCTAATAACCGAAATATAGTGGTGAAGGATAACAAGGACTGTGCATGACTGAGAATAAGAGTCACACATGTGTAAGGTACGTGTGATAAGCATCAGGGTTTAGTTTGTTAACTAAGTCAATAAATGAAGTGTTAATTACTTCATTAATACTGTAATGAAATTGTCTCTTCTCTGTAATGAAAATGAATTTAACTCTTATGATTGATACAATGTCACTAGGAGTGTCATTACTCAACAACGAACTTTACGATAATTTCTTTTTCTGCTCTACCCACTGGGGACGCTCATTTTGGTCGACTAAGAATCTGTATTTCCGCCTATGAATGTTGCATCTCTTGTTTTAACTCACTTTTGTTAAGAGTTCTTTTACCTTTATTACATTTTGTTTTTCAAAAGTTTCCTCACTGGATCTTGCTTACAGAAGACAACATTTGTATGCTTTGTTAGTTACATCAAGGAAGTAGCTTTTTACAATAGGGTCCAACATCGACGAGTATCAGGGCTCCAAATTGCAGGAAGCAAGAACTTCCGTCCCTTGACACCATGAGCATTGAAGCAACCACCAGTACCAGGTGACATTAGAACCTTACCTGTATAACCAGGAAACGACCCACTTCCAAACATACCAGGACAAGCCGTTACAGCCTCGAGTGGTCTCGTTAGTGGTCCGTCGAAAAACCCGTTGTTGTATGGGTTAGTAACAACGGCAGCCAAAGCCTGAGAAAGCCCTATAACCATCGCATCTGCACCAATATTCCCGTTTGGTGGTTGTAAAGGCAAAGTTTGTGGCCCGTAATCAGCTTTATGAAATGGCCATCCACACACACCAGGGCATTCGGTTTCTGGGCTTCCTACAACCACATATAAACGGGATGCTCGGCCTGCACCAAGTACCCCATGTTTAGAGCACCGACCATCGCATGTATCAACAACTGAAACATCTCTCGCCGCAAATATAACAGTAACAAAAGAGGATGCACCTCCGGTAGCTTGTTCAATTAGAGGTTGAATAAAATCTTCCGTCAATATTTTCCCAACAGAATAGTTTTTATCAGTTTTCTGTTTCGCAATCTTAACCCGGATAGGTCCACTACGAGCACCTGGATGAGCAGCAGATTGGTATCTTTCGACGGTTTTCCACCATTCGGAAACAGATGGATCTCCAACCCTAGGAGCGTTTAATGAACGTATGAAATCACGAAGGATATTTTTGGTGTCTCTAGCGAAACGGCCATACCACATAATGGCCAGGTTAACTTGACCGGTAAGCATGGGGCCATTGTGGTAAGTAAGAACCGAGTTTGTATTGGCGGGATGTGCTGCACGTGAGCCGAGAGGAAGAACAAGAAACAAAATAGCGATGAACAGAAGTGATTTGGTGATAGGAGAGAAAGCCATTGATGCTTTTGTCTTTCCTCGTGTTTCTGCTTGCATTAATTGTAATATTTATATGGTTTACATGATTCAACAATAGGAGAAATCAAATTTTAAGGTTTACCTTTGATTTAGCTGTAAATCCTCAAAAAATGTGGTGAGAAATGATGATGTTAGTTTGATAACAAGATGGACTTGTTAACTAAAAATATAGGCATATTTAGCGGATTCTCAACAACCTTCTGATAGTTGAAATGATTTCTTCCTTCCATATGAAACCCCTCCAACAGATAACTTCCATATTGGTGTGCACAAACAATTAAAACAAAAAAATGAACATAGTTGCGGCGTAGTAACTTTTATTTTTAACACAATCAGACAACAATGATTCTTTCTTTTAACTAGATTATGTAACTGGAAACAGTAAAAACATTAGAAACAGTAAACTTTGGGTACACTCTAATGTCTCCATTCGACGTAACTGAGAACCAAATCCTCAAAAATCCAAATAACTGCAAAATGAATAACCACCGGGAACGCTTTCCACTAACTACCGCATTACCATTATCCTGTGAAACAGACACCAAAACCAAAAGAGACTGCAAGACCAAGATGACGCATTTTGAAATGAATAAATTGAAACAACATTCTCTGCAGAATGACGGGATTCGTGGAAACTAGGGTACGCTATTACTACAGGACCACAATCGAGTGATCCTCTGACTGCAGAGTGACCCTGCGGTCGGAGGAAAGCATTACAAAAGCTGAAACAGGCGTTCAGGCTAAATTGAACTTGTATTTTGTCCACCAAATAATCAGTTTCAAGTCAGATATGCAAGAAAATATCTCATGTCCTATATTTTAGACAAGATAAAATTCACTCAAATGCCGTAAATCGCGGTATCATCACGAGACTAACAGTCAGGCGCAAAACCATAATAAATTCCCAGTTGACTCGTGCTATTGGCACTTAAAGAATAGGTTCTACAGATACCAGTGAAGAACTCTGCCACAGATTAGAAATTTCTATAAAGAGAAACTACATATTCACGTCGATTAACCACCATACCAACCAAAATCATTTAATCAATTTGAAAATTAGACAACAAGAAGATGAAAACAACAAACGAACAACTTAGATGACTAGTATATCATATATGATTAGAAGAAAAAAAAAAGAAAAGAAAAAAAAAGAGTAGATAATCCATTCATTAAACTAAAAGAAATAAAGTAGATATCTTCACGTGTATTACCACACGCCCTTTATCCATCAAACTAAAAGATACAACATCAACTGTGGGATTAACCTAATGCATTCATCTAAGGAGAGTATGGCATGCAATGAATATGCTTGAAAAATACCCAGTTCCTACAGACCACCTGTATTCTTCTAGTTTCACCGAATTAAACCAAACACGTTGCTATAGAAACAAAAAAAAACATTAAAAACCGAAAGAAATGAGGATTAATTAAACCTTAGTAGCTGTCTGATCTCTAGGCACTTGAACCCATCCTTCCTCGATAGTTTTTAAAGTTCCACTCACTCCATCATCGACGAAGTCACCAACTTTTTTCACTTTAACCTCCATGCTTGGTGGTTCAACAGGGTACTTCCCGGTGAAACAAGCGTAACAAAATGAAGATGAATCTTCTTTGAGTAAATTCTTCAAGCTATCAAACGGCAGAAAAGCAAGTGAATCAGATCCAATATACTTCCTAATTTCTTCAGTACTCAACCTATTTGAAATCAACTCTTCGGAACTTGGTGTATCAACTCCATAATAACAAGAAGCAACCATTGGTGGACTAGCAATTCTCATATGAACTTCTTTTGCTCCAGCTTCTTTCAGTAACCTAACAATTTTCGAAGAAGTTGTTCCTCTAACAATTGAATCATCCACAACAACAACTCTTTTACCTTCTATGACAGCCTTAACAGGTGCAAGTTTCAATTTCACTCCAAAATCTCGAATTCTCTGTGATGGTTCAATAAATGTTCTTCCAACATAATGTGATCTTATCAAACCTTGTTCAAATGGAACCCCGGCTTTTGCTGCATACCCTAGTGCAGCAACAACCCCGGAATCAGGGACTGCTATTACAACATCACAATCAACGGGAGCTTCTGTTGCTAAAATCTCACCAAATTCTTTTCTTGATTTATAAACTGACCGTCCAAAAACAATTGAATTTGGTTGAGAAAAATAAATATGCTCAAAGATACACGATTTTGGTTCAAAATGAGGCATTAAGCAAAGGGTTTGTATACCATCTTTATCAATAACAATCACTTCACCAGGATTAACTTCTCTCTCATATGTTGCTTCAATCAAATCTAAAGCACAAGTTTCGGAAGCAAAAACATAAGCACCATTACTTCTTCTGCCCATAACTAATGGACGAAACCCATGCGGGTCACGAACTGCAACTAACTTGTCTTCAGTAACAAACACCATTGAGTAAGCCCCTTCAAGTTGTTCACAAGCATTAACAATTCTAAGTAAAAACGGTCTAGCTTTTGAAATAGCAATTAAATGAAGAACAACTTCTGTATCAGAACTAGTATTAAAAATTGAACCATTTTCTTCAAGTTTAGCTCTTAGAGAACGATAGTTTACCAGATTTCCATTATGAGCCACACCAACAGAACCGAACCTGTAACCAGCAACAAAAGGTTGAACATTTTTAAGCATTGAAGAACCAGCAGTTGAATAACGCACATGACCAATTGCCGAATCACCAGGAAGTTGATTAAGTTTTGATTCATTAAAAACTTCAGAAACTAAACCAACCCCAGTAATTGATTTGAGTATGTTCTCATTAACTGTAACAATTCCAGCACCTTCTTGCCCTCGATGTTGAAGAGCATGAAGAGCCAAGTAACATAGTCTTGAAGCTTCTGGGTCACCATAAATACCTACAACACCACATTCTTCTCTTAATTTATCGTCAACATCATCATCATAAATCTGAACAGAGTGGGTTAAGTGATCATCTGAAGCGAAATCCGAAATGGGGTTTCTACTTTTGCATGAAATATTAATAGGGTTTTTAGTTGGAATGAAAGAAACTGATTGAAATGAATTTGGGGTTGTAAGATTGGGAGATTGGAAGGGTTTAAGCAGAGGGGCTTTGTGAAGATGCTGATGCTGATGAAGGTTTATTGTTGATGATGAAGAAAGGGATGAGAGATTTGTTGAAGCCATCGAATGAGGAGTAAGGATAACTCTCTAATGGAACAGATGAAGAAGGAGGAGGAAGAGAGAGGGAGAGTGAGGAGGGTTTCTGCGAGCCCTTCTTTCTCTTGAGGCTCTTTTGGGTTCTACAGCACTAAAAATAAAATGATTTTATTCCTATTTTAATTAAGAGGTCTTCAAGTCGGCGTGTGGAGGCCGTAGGCACTTGATTGTAGATGGGGCTTTTAGTAAAAGTCCTCAATTTCTACTGCTTTTGTAGAAAAGGCAGTTCATGTAGATCAGTGGAAAGAGTTTATATAGAATTTTATAATTTTATTCCTAAACCTTCGGTAAATTTTGCTATCTCAAATTTATTGTCAATATTAAATATATAAAAATTATATCTTGATTTATAGTTTATTAAATTATTAAAATCAAGTCTCGAACTAGGTATAGACAGGGTCGAGCCAAGATTTCTAAATTAGCGGTGCAAAAATCGGTGTTGGAGTATAATTCTTTTTAGGGGTGCAAAATAGCAAAATTTGGTTTGTAATAGCCTTTTGTCTTTAATTGGGCCTAAAATAGGCTTTGGAGCCAGTTGGGCAGGGGGTGCAAGTGCACACCCTTGCACTGGGCTGGCTCCGCCCCTAGGTATAGAAGTTGGTAGTTGAGAATCATATATCACCGAATACAACCGAAAACTGAAGATCGACGAATACGTTTGGAGAACTTCATCAACAAAAGAGGTATGTGAAGACTAAACCATTTTATTTACTCACATGCATTACCATTCTATCTTTATGAGATTATGTCGTATGACTTCTAGTAGATTTAGTATTGCAAAGAAGAAATTTCGATTCAAGATTGTCTTGTTAAATATCTCGAAATATGATTTAAGCAATGAATGTTCATTGGTCCTTAGCAATCTTAGTTCGAAACAACTTATTGTTCAAGAACTATTTTTGTATCATATGGATCATTTGAAAATTATCTAAGCAGTGATATTTATATCTATAGCAAATGGGAATATTTCATCATCAAAAGAGATTCTATTAGAATTACTGAAATATGGACTTATGGTAGGTTGGTGAACCATCTCGTATATCATGGATATCTGAAATTTCGGAATATAGGTAGGTTCGCGAACTGTAGAATTCTGAATGTGACAGTTCACGAACTGTGGTGATTTGAATTTGTAAAATAGCCAACGGTTCACGAACTATAAACATATGAGTTCGAGAATAATTGAACGGTTAACGAACCTAGTTCACGAAGTGTAGCGCCCTGAATTCACTAATTAGCTAACGATTCACAAACAATCCCAGCACGTATTAGAAGATGCTCAAAGACTATTTTTATAAATTATATGTTTAGCATTGTTATGACTCTCATAGATACTTCTAAAACGTCTTTGATCACTAAAACACCTTGTGTAGGTGCATCATATTTCAAGTCTTAAGTGTTTAATTGAACACAATATTGCTTACTAGTTCGAAAGGCATACTTGCCAAGAACTATCATAGTACACGGTTCTGGTACCCGAACCACAGTGTATATTCTTCTATGTGATTTCAAGACAAACTTCTCACATGCTTACTTGAAACCCTAACTAGAGTTTTATCTAAACAGAGAAATAGTTTGCTTGAATCTTAGGATATCTTAGCTTGACTTCTAAGCTCGGTCTTGAAAATCTATAAATAAAGAGACTGATCCAACTAGAAAATTCAATCACTGACACTTTTGTTTCCTAGTTGATTGCTAGAGTCGTCTTCTATTGACATAGGTTTCCTTTGAGAAACATAGTTAGGTCTACGACTGAAAGACTTTACTTAGGGGTTGGTAAAGCCAGATACGACTATCTTTAACTTGATAGTTCGTGTATCCTGATCTTGTTCTTCCTGTTATCGAGGTTTTGTAATCTCTTTCAGGAACAAGATAGATAGAAATCACAAAGTTCTCTTCGTCTCAGACTTTATGATTCCTTGAGATATATATCTGAAAACTATTCTTAATTTATTAGTTCACGGTTGTTATTGAAAGGTGGTTAATAATCCAGGCTTCTCAGCTAACTGAGTGTAAGTGTTCCAGATTTGTGAGGTTTGCTATCTTTATCTATTGCAAACAGATTTGCAAGCCTTGATCTATTCGATCGAAAGGGTAATCAAATAGGCTTATATGTTAGAGGCAGATTGGTATCAAAAGTATTTACTTAGGCTGAAACAACTCTTAGGTTGTAAAGGACGTCAGCTAAGGGAATCAATTGCGTCGAGCCTTACGAGGTTCGAGAGACGTAAGGAGCACGACTATTGCTGATTTGCTTGGAGGTTGAGTTAGGTCTCAAGTACATTCCAGTTTGAAGTCTGTTAGTAGGCTTGTGTCTGTAGCGACTTAATACAGTTTGGCGTTAAAATCTGGACGAGGTCCCGGGGTTTTTCTTCAGTTGCGGTTTCCTCGTTAACAAACCTTCTAGTGTCTTGTGTATTTTACTTTTTCGCATTATATCATTTATCTTTATAGTAAAAATAACACAAGTAGTACGTAATCAATTTTAGTAGATACGTCAATATTAATTGTGTCGATTATAAGACTCATTCTTGTAGAATTCGTATCCTGAAAGATAGATAACAAGTTTTTTACTTGGCAGAATTCCGATTTAATTATTTGGATATGACTAGATTCATCTTGGATATTGGTTTTTGAGATCGTCCAAGTACTCTTCTAAACAATTGATTTCACAGACTCTATTGTCTAAACTTTCTGATTGTGAAGAGATAGAGATACAAAACTCTATATACATATTGTCAAGGATTATTAAGTTGGTCTACTTACAATTGTATTATATTTTGTCCATGCATGTTGTTGAACGAAAAAGTTGGTGGTGTACTTGGCACCCTCTCTATTTCACTGTTATAGAGTTTACTAGTTGATTAGTGTTTTTAGGCAAAAAAATGTAATACCAACTTATTATAAAGTTTGCTAAATGATTAGTGTTTTTAGGTACAAAAACTACTACTAGCCGCTTAATAGAGTCCTTCCCACTCACATCATAACTTGATTTTCTGGATGCCTTTACTGTTATCCCATTGCATTGCATCTAAAAATTTATGCCTTCTGCTTGTCATCATTTAAGGACTTTATCCATCTCCATATAATTGTATCACAACCTCGTGCATCATTTTAAGTGTTGGTTTCAGGTTTCAACTCAGTATTTTTGTAAACAAGAGAAGCATAAAAATATAACCTTTAATAAGATTTATCTGGAGCTCTTCATTTCTGATCGGTTCCTTGATTAGCAACATGGGTGTTAGTGTTACAGTAAAACCTCTATATAAGAATACTACATATAGGAATAACCTTTGTATAAGGATCAAAAGCTTTAGTACCGACTTGGGTCAGTTATATTTAAGAATAAGCTCCATACTGGAATAAGTCATCTTGTGAGAATGTATCTCTATATAACAATAATTAACGTAATAATATAAATAATATGCGTCTTGTACACATATTAAAGTTTAAGATGAAAAGATTCTTATAACCATTTCGCAATATCCTTTTACTTCAAACTGGGATTTTATACCTTTTGTTTACACGACTTCATTTATCATGGATGCTTTTAAAGAGCTAAGTACATAGTTACCTTCACCTTTAATAAAAGAGGCTTCCCCAAAATTAAAAATTGACAACAAATTTTTATAGCTAATACACAGTGGAAACTCATTTGTGACTGAATGGACGATTATTTTAGGAGTAACCAACTACTAACAACAACAATGTTCAAAATGCAAAAATGGTTTATCATGATGTTATCATGAGAACTGATGCAAATAATATTAAATTCTAAATATAGTAATATGAGGATTGACGGACTTTTCTTTAAAACGTATTCACATTTTTGTTTCCATAGGACACAACAACACGTCATCAAAATAAACTGACATTTGACATGTTCTTCAATGAGAATTTTGTCAGAAAATGTCAAACAATACAATCTTTTATAATAGCACGATTTTTGAAAAAATTCATCCAGTTTTATATTAGTTCTTCTCTAAGCATGCCTAAAATGACCACAAGTCAAAAGTAAATAAAAAATGTTTCTTCATATTGACTATGTATGCCGTATTTAGCATGGATAATCATGTTGAAAAATCTTGAAATTTTCTTGTGTGTATGTACTATATTTTTGGAGCATTTCCAAAGAAATAATTTTCCTTTATAATGACTTATACTTTTTCAAGTGCAGTGGCTTCAAGAAGAACGCTATACTCTGTTAATTTAATTGTGCACTAAAACATTTTAAAAATCAATCATGGACGCTAAGAGTAATTAAGATAAGCGACGACATGATTAAAACTCCAAATAAACTTGTATACTTAATCAAGCCTCGTGTCCAAAATATTAAATTAATCCCTAATTAAATATAGCCTAGCTATATTAAAACCATGGAGTTTATGTTCTGAACAAATAAATTTGAAGAATTAAAACATCAAATCGAGCAAGAATTCGATTTAAAAATTAAAAAAGAAATTGATATTGTTCGCGAAAATGATTTTTTCTTTGTCGTCAAAAAGTTCGCAGTTGATGTTCTGGAAAATACATTTAACTGGTAGTAGTGGGTGGTCGTTTAGGCATTTTGTTGAATACCTTCTGTGCATGAGCTTGTGATAATGAGATTTTAACTATTTGTGTTTTTGCAATATTTATAGCTTCTTCTTACCTTCAAAATTCTCGTTGGATAATTACCCAATAATTCTAACCATACACAATAATACTAAATCTTCATCAATCCATACCCAGTCATCCAAAGAACCAGCGGCACAAAGCTTTATTGTCAATTGGTTTAACGACATGAAACTTACCCCAAATCCCTGTTTTTATGCTTAAAACTTGAGTCAGGAACAAAACCGAACTCAAAATATCTCATCTCATATGAATAGTTTCTTACCGTCCCAACTTCCAAAACTCTCATAATCTTTTGTATGAAGCCTCATAAAACCATGATAGCAACAAAAATCTCAAGTTGTTTTTTCACTCAAAAACACTGCTCAAATACAACTCAAAATCATCACAAACTTGAGCTCATTATTTTATTATATTTTGGATTCAGGGTTCTTGAATTCAAAAACTCAAGTTTTCTTTTGATGGTTATACAATATATGACCACAAAATGTATGAGAGTTATGCCAGTTCTTGAACCAATTTTCCAGTTATGAAAACTCGTTTGAAATCCCAAAACCCTCAAAGTCCTGATTTATTTCCATCTCAGTATCGAAATTCTCTAAAATCCTTTGCAAGTGCTTATCGTGATCATGGTTTAGCCACCGATAAAAGTCTAGTTGAATCACCTGAAAGTAAACTCGAAAGAAGAACTGGTCGCGACACAAACAAAAAAGGATGAACTGGTTGTTAGGTTGAAAATTGAGTTTAGCGTCTGCCTATAGATATATAATATTTTCCCTAGGAATAAATCTTTGGTGGACCTATAGAACATGATTGTCCCCTACAATGTATTATAGAAAATAAGAATTGCCTTATGCAATTCTGTTATTTATTCATAAGCTAATGTATGTATGCATAATCTTTTAGAAAGAACAGTGGTTCCTTGAAATTAGTACTCATTTGAGACACATCAGACCCTTGCATCCTTGCTACGCCTTGATTCTACCAACACTAAAGTTTCCAAGCAATGCCTTGACCCTCTAGTTTCACATGACTTTAATATATCAATAAAATATAAAAGAAACTTAATATATAGAATTATAATATAAATTGAAAAAGCGGTGGTCTAACAACCACACTAAATACAGTAAAAACTCCATATATTAATAGACTTGGGACTTCACAAAATTATTAATATATGGATTTTATTTATATAGAGAGGTATACCAAAAAAAAATGCTTGACAAGAAGCTTTAAACATGCTTGACAAGTTGGAAATATTTTAGCTTCAACAAGAAGGTGCACATAATAACGAGGTCTTAAGCATATGTAAATCAAAAGATGCGATAACAATCTAAAAAATTACATCATTTTCTCAAATAACTATAAATACATATTTTTCCCTATATTAAATTTTGGTGTAACAAGATCTATAATTTTCCGATTATGTCTATTATATTAATATATGGAGGTAAATTCCTTATGGTGGGACTAGAAAAATCTATTAATATTAAAATGTGGAGTTTATCACTATTTATAACTTTCCCAAGTTGGGACCATGATTTTTTATTAATATATAGAGTTTATTAATATATGGAGTATCAATATATGGAGTTTTTACTGTATTTCGTTTAGGAAATCTGTATGGAATAACTCCAAAATACTTCAAAGAGAATCAACTAGACAGTCAGACTCAATCAAGGAAAATACATCCAAGAGTTATATCTCTGTTTCTCAATGTAATCGGCAAATCAAACAGATAAAAATCCACGAGCCTGATTATTATGAAAAACAACTTGAACGGTACTAAAGACCAATATTCAAGTGACAATCAATATATATCAACAACCAAAGGTTGGATTATCTAATTGATTGAACTACGCACATCCTGTGATATTTCAATTATATAGAAAATATAAAGCGGAAAAGAAATATAATAGACACCATAAATTTTGTTAACGAGGAAACCGCAAATGCAGAAAAACCCCGGGACCTAGTCCGGATTTAAACACCACACTGTATTAAGCCGCTACAAACTCTAGCCCACTACAAGTAACTTCAGACTGGAATGTAGTTGAGCCCTAACCAATCTCACACTGATTAAGGTGCAGTCACGTTCCTTACGCCTCTGAATCCCAGTAGAAATGTACACACTAGATTCCCTTAGCTGATCTCACCCACAACTAAGAGTTGCTACGACCCAAAGTCGAAGACTTGATAAACAAATCTGTCTCACAGAAAAGTCTAATGCATAGTTAAATTTATCTCCCACAGAAATACGTACGAGTTTTTGTTCCGTCTTTTGATAAATCAAGGTGAACATGAACCAACTGATACACCGTATTTATATTCCCGAAGAACAGCCTAGTAATATCAATCACCTTATAATGATCTTGACCGTATGGAAGCGGAACAAGATATTGTGGAATCACAAACGATGAGACGAAGATGTTTGTGACTACTTTTTATCTTACCTATCGGAGATTGAATCTCGAGCAAATCTTAGAGAAGATAGTACTCAATACGATAGAACAAAGTAAGATCAGAACACACAACTACAGAGAAAATAGTTGGGTCTGGCTTCAGAATCCCAATTAAGTCTTTAATTCATTAGCATATAATGGTTTTAGAAAAACCTAGGTTAAAGGAGAATCGACTCTAGTCGCAACTAGTATCACACATGAGGTGTAGGGATTAGGTTTCCTAGTTGCTGGAGTTCTCCCTTATATAGTCTTCAAATTAGGGTTTGCAATCAATGTTACCTTAGTAACATAGCATTCAATATTCACCGTTAGATGAAAACCTGATTAGATTCAAGCTAATATCTTTCAACTGTTAGATCGAACTTAGCTTGTTACACACAAATAAAATGTGACTTTATTTAGTCATGGGTAACCGTACCTAAACATGTACACTTAGTTGGCTCAACAATAGTTAACCGAAGTTAGCCATATGAACACTTTCATATCAACCTTGTTCATATTAATCACAACTAGTTCAAATGACTCAAATGAAACTAGTTATAGAGTTGTTCAATTGTTTATATTCTCATAGAAGTATACAAGACACAATTGGAGAAAAATCGATTTTGATTCACTCGAATCAATTCATGAACATTATAGCCACGGTTTGCAAAAGATTGCATTCCTTATTATATAAATGTATTTGTTCATGAACAAATCGATTTTAGAACTTGACTCACTCAAGTATGCAAACGGGTAGGCATACCTAAGTAGACGAACTTGGTCTGGGTTCGCCAGTATGCGAACGGGTACGCATACTGTCGTACATGATCAAACTCAGTTGAATTCCCGGACTTGAACTGTTAAGCTTGTACGCATACGGGTATGCATACTAAGTTCTTGGACTTCAACTATCAAACCAGTACGCATACGGGTATGCATACTATGGTTCCCGGACTTAGAATAACTTGCAACAGTTAGCATACAAGTACGCATACTGTGTTATATTCGATCAATGGTTAATTGTTCTAAACTCCATTTTAATCATTGAAACATTTTTGGAAGACATGAATAACTGTCTCACACAAACTATTAGCTTCAAATCAATTTTCAAGTGATTAATAGATGAATACGAAACATTCTGAGTTTACATCAAATGACTGTCTCACACAAATCACGTAAGATGTTACCAGGCGATTTTCACATGATCATCTTTTGACTTTCGTCAAGAATAAAGATGAACTTGGTTAAAGAGAAAGCTTACCAACACATATTTCGAGAAATATGTAAGCGAGTTAAACTCAGCTCGAAATATTAAATGTGTATAAAATAAAGTTTATATAGCTATACGACTTTTGTCTCAATAGGAGATAAAATAAAAATAGACTTCTGAGTGATAGATGAGTTCAAGTCTCCACATACCTTTTGTTGATGAAGTTCCACAATCTATCGTTAGTAGTTCCTCGTCTTCAATCGATGAACGTTGTGAAGTCTAAAGCTCAACTACACATTCTATCCTAATCCGGTACATAGCTATAAGTAGACTAGAAATCAAGACTTATAGTTTTGGCAAATAAACTTGACAAACAAGCTTGAGATAGCAACGCTTGCGAGTTCGACCGAGCAGTGCTCTAACAATCTCCCCCTTTGTCAATAGTAGTGACAAAACTATCAATACAAATGGATTACAAAATAAATAAATAGCTTCTCATCCAAATGCTTGATTTCCTTGGTTCTTCAACATTACTCGAAATCTTCGTCACTTCCAAGTACTCCAGTGATTCTGAACATGTTCAACTCAGCATCCTAATTGTTGAAGATTGGTAGCCATAACAATAATTCCACAAGATTGTTTGTTTATTGTTATACAATGTCATAGTATTATTACACAACATCAAAGTTCAATTGTATCACAACTTTGAAAATAATACTAAAGTGAAATGTATCACTCTCCCTTAGTCAATACTTCATCTCACAATGAAAACCACTCCCCCTTACATAATGATCCGTAAACCATATGTATTTGTAGTGTGAACTACACAATAATTCTCCCACTTTTTGTCAATATAAATTGGCAAAGGTACGAAAACTAGCGGGGTCATAATGAAATTCTCATAGAGATACTTCATGAATAAAATAGAACATATCAACTTTGTTTCGATGATTTCACATAGTCGAAACTTAGTGTATTCATGAAGGAGTTTATAAAGATACAAGAAAACTCCTACAATATTCCATAGCCGCACTCCCCATAAAGATTTGACAATTAAGCACAAGTTAAATTAAGAACTCTCCCCCATAAAATGTCATTCCCGGAAGAACAACAAGAGCGACCTTACTTTTGGAAGAAAATAAGGATTTCTTTGGACATTTTGATACTAAACAGAAACAAACTACTACTACTAGAAACAAATGAGGAATTGAAACAACACTTCACTGAAACTTCAAGCTTTTATTTCCCAAAAGATATTGATAGATCCAGCGGCAATACATCAGCGAGAAGTCTAATGAACCAAAACAACACCAATAGACAGCCGTAAGTGTTGAAACGTAGCAGTATCTAGAGGTTTGGTGAGAATATCAACCAACTGTTGTTCGGAAGGCACAAATTCCATACTAATGATACCATTTTCATAGAGATATCTGATAAAATGATTCATAATATCGATGTGCTTAGTTCTTGAGTGCTCATCAGGATTCTCAGTGATACGAATCGCGCTAGAGTTATCACAAAACACTTTCATTATTCCAGTGTCAATTCCATAATAAACGAGCATTTGTTTCATCCATAGAAGTTGAGTACAACATGATCCTGCAGCAATGTATTCTGCTTCACATGTTGAGAGAGATTGTGAATTTTGTTTCTTGCTATGCCAAGCCACAAGATTCAATCCTACATAGTAGAAACCTCCAGATCTACTCTTTCTGTCTTCCACACATCCTGTCCAATCAGTGTCTGAATAGGCAGTAAGATCAGTGTTCGTATCAAAAGTATAAGAAAGACCATACCCGATAGTGTGTTGAATGTATCGCATGATCCTTTGTGCAGCTGCAAGATGAGACTCCTTTGGATTAGCCTGAAATCTAACACAACAACCAACACTAAAAGCAATATCAGGTCTAGTAGTTGTGAGATATAAAAGGCTTCCAATGATAGATCGACAAATTTTTTGATCCACACTCACTCCTTTCTCATCTCGATGTAGTTTACCAGTGGTGAGCATAGGAGTCAGTTTTGGATTGACTTATCAAGACCGAACCGTGTCACAATATCCTTAGCATATTTTTCTTGAGATAAGTAACTTCCATCCTTATGTTGTTGAATTTGTAATCCTAAAAAGAATTTTAATTCACCAACATTGCTCATTTCAAACTCCTTACCAAGAGAGACTTGAAAATCTTATGCAAGTTTCTCAGATGTTGATTCATAGATGATATCATCTATATGCACTTGAGCAATGACAACATCTTTCCCACTCTATTTGGTAAACAATATTTTATCAGCTCCATCTCTCGAAAAAACTTTCATAAGAAGAGAAATAGTTATTTTTTCGAACCAGGCAAGAGGTGCTTGTTTTAACCCATATAATGCCCGTGAATTCGGGATTTTCAAATCCCTTAGGTTGAGTGACATAGACCTCTTACTTTAAATTTCCGTTTGGGAACGCGGATTTTATGTCCATTTGAAACAGCTTAACCTTAAGAAAACAAGCATGAGCTAATAACAAACGAATGGACTCAAGGCGTGCCACATGAGCAAAGGTTTCGTCAAAGTCGATACCTTCAATCTGTGAATATCCCTGAGCGATAAGTCTGGCTTTATTTTTGACAATGGTGCCAAATTCATCAGACTTGTTCTTGAATATCCATTTGGTATTGGAGGAACAAGGTACAAGCTCTCATACATCTTGTCTTTCAAATTAATTTAACTCTTCATGCATTCCATTCACCCAAAAGGGATCACTAAGAGCTTCATCAATATTTTTCGGTTCTACTTGCGATACCAAACAACCAAAATTGCAAATATTTTGAAGTTGTCCTCTCGTCTTAGCTGTAGAATCATTTCCTCCAATAATATTGTTAGTATCATGATTCCTTTGAACCCAGAGGTGTCGAGGAGGAGCACGTTTTTGTTCAACAGGAATAGCCTGGTTAGGGCTTTTCTCCTCGTCACTAAAAATGTCAGGATCAACAACTGTTGGAACAACTTGTACTGATTCTGGAATTTCCTTGACTTTCTCAATTGTCTCTGTTGGAGGCAATTCAGCAGGAGAGCTATCATGACGAAATTTTCTCATATCATCGATGATGACATTTGCAGATTCCATCATAACTTGGGTTCTGAGATTAAAAACTCGAAAACCATGACTATCAGATGCATAGCCAAGAAATATACCTTCATCGCTTTTAGAATCAAATTTCCCTTTTTGTTCTCGATTTTTCGGAATGTAACACTTACTTCCAAACACTCTGAGATAGTGTGGATTGGGTTTCTCACCGTACCACAACTCATAAGGAGTATTTTGGGTTCTTGAACGTAGGTAGACACGGTTGATCAAATAGCCTGCTGTGAAAACAGCTTGTCCCCAAAACTTCAACGGTAAGTTTTTATTATAGAGCATTACCCTTGCCATTTCCTGAATGTTTTCATTCTTCCTTTCTGCAACTCCATTTGCTTGTGGAGTAATGGGTGGTGAGTATTGTTGAATAATCCCCAGTTTGTCATAAAATTCAAACACCTTAGTGTCTTCGAATTCAGTTCCACGATCACTTCTAATTTTCTTTAGTTTACCCCCTTGTTCATTCTGGATTCTCTTAACAGTAATCTTAAAATTATCAAGGGTTTCATTCTTATGAGCTAAAAAAGCCACCCAAGTGAATCTGGTGTAACCATCTGCCATAACTAAAGCATACTTCTTCCCAGCAACAGTAGGTTGTTGAATGGGGCCGAAGAGATTCATATGAATTAAACCAAGTGGAGGTTTAGCGAGAATATCTAGAGATGATTTATGTGGAACTTTCATTTGTTTACCATTTTTACAGGCACCACAGACACCCTCAATCTTGGCATTCATTTTGGGAACACCTCTAACAAGTTCTTTGTTGATGATCTTAGTTAGAAGGCGATAATTGATGTGACTAAAACGTTCATGCCAAAGATGAGTGGATTCCACCTTAGTCAAATTGCAACAATTTCTAGACTGAGTATCTAAAAGATAACAGTTATTTTTACCACGAGTTACCTGAAAAATTACTTTTCCAGTTTTGTCTACAATGTCACATCCATTCGCATTGAAAACAACCTTATAGCATTTGTCACAAATTTAACTAACAAAGATAAGATTAGCAGTCATACCTTTAACATATACTACATCATGGACTTCAGGAACGCCAGGCAGTTTGATCGTCCCCTTTCTTGCTCATGTAGCAACAACTCCCATCTCCGAAGGTTACTGGACCTCCTTCAAAATTGCTTGAATTCACAAACCACGAAAGGTCTCCAGTCATGTGTCGGCTATATCCACTATCAAGGAACCATTGAAAGGGTGATGTTGATTTTAGAGCAAAATCTCCCATACCAACACTACTAACCCGATTGGATTTTCTTGTTAGATTTGTACACCTTTTGAGATAAGAAAACAGTTGTTCGGCTTTCTTGTGAAGATCACTAGCAACCTTTAAACTTTTCTTGAAAGATATACACGTATGTTGAAAATGATTATGAGAACCACAAAACATACATAAACCAACATCTTTAAACTCATCTGAGAGGTTCTGAGTCGCATCAGGTTTCACAAAGCCTAAACCTCGCTTATCTCCCGACTTTCGACAATTCTTCATGGAAGAATTAAAGGAGTGATTCATATCCATAGAAGTAACTTTGACATAATTCAAATCCTTATAAGTTACAATGTCTGCAACAAGATCAGAATTGATCCAGATTTGTTCATCCAACTTCTTTTGGAGATTAACTAGCTCTTCAGAACGTTCTCGAAGATCAGAGTTTTTGATATAAATTTCGCAATGAAGACCATCAATTTTCCTTATCCATCGTTGTTTTTCTCGACAAAGATTTTTGATGATTTTTTTCTAGATCAAAGCCTCAACCTCATCGATGGTTTCTAGAACACACTCGGAGTTGAGTAGATCTAATTTTGGTGAAGCGTTTATAGAGACTTTACTATCCATAGAGTCAGATTGCTACAAACACATAATTATGAGGTCTTAAACGTGTTTGCCTGCTATGATACCAATTTAAAAATCGGGGGTCTAACAACCACACCCAATATTTCGTTTAGGCAATCTGTATGGACTAACTCCAATATACTTCCAAGAGAATCAGCTAGACAGTCAGACTCAATCAAGAAAAATACATCCAAGAGTTACATCTCTGTTTCTCAATGTAATCAGCAAATCAAACAGATAGAAATCCGTGAGCCTGATTATTATGAGAAACAACTTGAACGGTACCAAAGACCAATGTTCAAGTGCCAATCAATTTATATCAACAACCAAAGGTTGGATTATATAATTGATTGAACTACGCACAACCTGTGATATTTCAATTATATAGAACATATAATGCTGAAAAGAAATAACACAGACACCAGAAATTTTGTTAACGAGGAAACTGCAAATGCAGAAAACCCCCGGGACTAGTCCAGATTTGAACACCACATTGTATTAAGCTGCTACAGACTCTAGCCTACTACAAGTTAACTTCGGACTGGAATGTGGTTGAGCCCTAACCAATCTCACATTGATTAAGGTACAGTCGCATTCCTTACGCCTCTGATCCCAACAGGACTCTACGCACTTGATTTTCTTAGCTAATCTCACCCACAACTAAGAGTTGCTACGACCCAAAGTCGAAGACTTGATAAACAAATTTGTCTCACACAGAAAAGTCTATTGAATAGATAAATCTGTCTCCCACGGAAATACCTACGAGTTTTTGTTCCGTATTTTGATAAATCAAGGTAACATGAACCAATTGATACACCAGACTTTTATTCCCGAAGAACAACCTAGTAATATCATTCCCCTCTCAATGATCTTAACCGTATGGAAGCGAAACAAGATATTGTGGAATCACAAACGATGAGACGAAGATGTTTGTGACTACTTTTTATCTTACCCATCGGAGATTGAATCTCGAGCAAATCTTAGAGAAGATAGTACTCAATACGATAGAACAAAGTAAGATCAGAACGCGCAACTATAGAGAAAATAGTTGGGCATGGCTTCAGAATCCCAATTAAGTCTTTAAGTCGTTAACCTATAATGGTTTTAAAAAAACCTAGGTTAAAGGAGAATCGACTCTATTCGCAACTAGTATCGCACAAGAGGTGTGGAGATTAAGTTTCCCAGTTTCTAGAGTTCTCCTTTATATAGTCTTCAAATCAGGGTTTGCAATCAATGTTACCTTGGTAACAAAGCATTCAATATTCACCGTTACATGAAAACCTGATTAGATTCAAGCTAATATCTTTCAACCGTTAGATCGAATTTAGCTTGTTACACACAAATGAAATGTGACTTCATTTAGATATGGGTAACCGTACCTAAACGTGTACACTTAGTTGTCTCAACAATAGTTAACCAAAGTTAGCCATATGAACACTTTCATATCAACCTTGTTCATCTTAATCACAACTAGTTCAAATGACCCAAATGAAACTAGTTATAGAGTTGTTCAATTGTTTATATTCTCATAGAAGTATAAAAGACACAATTGGAGCAAAATCTATTTTGATTCACTCGAATCAATTCATGAACATTATATCCACGATTTGCAAAAGATCGCATTCCTTATTATATAAATATATTTATTCATGAACAAATCGATTTTAGAACTTAGCCCACTCAAGTATGCAAATGGGTACGCATACCTAAATAGTCGGACTTGGTCTGGGTTCTCCAATATGCGAACGGCTACGCATACTATCGTACATGACCAAACTCAGTTGAATTCTCGGACTTGAACTATTAAGCCGGTACGCTTACGGATATGCATACTAAGTTCCAGGACTTCAACTATCAAACCAGTACGCATACGGGTATGCATACTATGGTTCCCGGACTTGGAATAACTTGCAACAGTTAGCATACAAGTACGCATATTGTGCTATATCCAATCAATGGTTAATCGTTCTGAAAAAGCGGGGGTCTAACAACCACACCCAATATTTCGATTAGCAATCTGTATGGACTAACTCAAATATACTTTCACTAGATAGTCAAACTCAATCTAGAGAAAAGTATATTGAGGAGTTAATATCTCTCTCACTTGATTTGATCTTTACTCGAGAAAATAAGAATTTGCGAGTCTTTATCGAATATAAGGATAATAAACTTGGATGGTACCAAAGACCAATATCCAAGGATCAATCAATTTCCAATCAACAACCAAAGGTTGGATTTCACAATTGATCGATACAATGCACAACCTGTGATATTTCAATTATATAACAAAATATAATGCGGAATAGAAATAACACAGACACCGGAAATTTTATTAACGAGGAAGCCGCAAATGCAGAAAAACCCCGGGACCTAGTCCATCTTGAACACCACACTGTATTAAGACGCTACAGACACTAGCCTACTACAAACTAACTTCGGTCTGGACTGTAGTTGAACCCTAATCAATATCACACTGATTAAAGGTACAGTTGCGCTCCTTACGTCTCTGATCCCAGCAGGATACTACGCACTTGATTCTCTTAGCTGATCTCACCCACAACCAAGAGTTTCTACGACCCAAAGTCGAAGACTTCAATAAACAAATTTGTATCACACAGAAAAGTCTACGATGATAGATAAATCTGTCTCCCACAGATAAACCTAAGAGTTTCGTTCCGTCTTTTGATAAATCAAGGTGAACAGGAACCAATTGATAAACCAGACTTATATTCCCGAAGAACAACCTAGTATTATCAATCACCTCACAATAATCAAAATCGTATGGTAGCGAAACTAGATATTGTGGAATCACAAACAATGAGACGAAGATGTTTGTGATTTCTTTTTATCTTTCCCTATCGAAAATATAATCTCAAGTCAATTAATTCAATTGAACTCGTACATAGAAAATGAAAAGATCAGATCGCTCAACTACAAGAGAAGTAGTTTCGTATGGCTTCACAATCCCAACGAAGTCTTTAAGTCGTTAACCGATAGGGTCTCGAGAAGAAACCTACGGTTAAAGGAGAATCAACTCTAGCAAAACCAACTAGTATCACATAGGAGGTGTGGGGATTAGTTTTTCCAGTTGCTAGACGTCTTCCTTATATAGTTTTCAAATCAGGGTTTGCAATCTTAGTTACCTTGGTAACAAAGCATTCAATATTCACCGTTAGATGAAAAACCTGACTTATCCAAGCTAATATATTTCAACCGTTAGATCGAAACTTAGATTGTCTCACACAAATGAAATGTATTCATTTAGGTTTGAGTAACCGTACCTAAACGTGTACATTGGGTTGGTTCACAAATAGTTAACCAATAGTAAGCCATATGAGCACTTTCATATTAACCGTATTCATCTTTCTCATAACTAGTTCAAATAATTCATAAGAACTAGTTCAAGAGTTGTTCAATTTCTTGGGTCTTTATTCCTAGACACAATTGAAACAAAATCGGTTTGATTCACTTGAATCAATTCATGAAAAATATATCCACGGTTTGCAAAGATTGCATTCCTTATAATTTATTGTTTTAAGTTCATGAACTACCGATTTGAGAATTAACCAGCTTGGGTACACGTATGGGTATGCGTACCTTAGCTACCGGATTTAAGTTTACAAACTCAGCAGAAATTTTCGGTTCGAAAACTTTTGTGGATACGCGTACGGGTATGCGTACCTAAGGTGACTGGTTTTTAGTTTGCAAACTTCACAAACTACAACAGAAATTTTCGGTATGAAAACTTCCGCCAGTACGCGTACCTAACCTGTCTCCTTCACCAATACCGCATGCACACATATGCAGGCACTTGGTTTCCGGCACATGGATTTATACACTAATGTGCGAACACACTATATATGCTTATATCCATAGTTGGTAATCTCAACTCTGCCTTTCAATCATTGAAACATTCTTCTATAATGTTATAATAGTCGTTAAACAAAAAGAATCGACTATCGTCATCAAAGCTATTTTCAAGATTGAAACATCATCATGACTTTCTTCACGGGTAAAGATTAAAATGGTTAAAGCAAAAGCTTACCAACACATATTTCGAGAAAAACATAGGCGAGTAAACTCGGCTCGAAATAGCAAATGCGTATGTATGAAAACTATCATACTTATACGAATTTTGTCTCAAGAGTAGGAGATAGATTAGATAGACTTTTAAGTGATAGATGAGTCAAGTCTCCACATACCTTTTGTTCGGATGAAGTTCCACTGGTTCCTTGAGTAGTTCTTCGTCTTAGTAAGATAATCGCCATGGAGTCTGGAGCTCAACTATACCTAACTATCCTAGACCGAGACTTAGTCATAAGTAAACTAGAAATCAAAACATATAATTTTGATCACTAACATTGACAAACATGCTTGAGATAGCAACGCATGCGAGTTCGACCGAGCAATGCTCTAACAATCTCCCCCTTTGTCAATTTTATTGACAAAACTATCAATACATATGGATTATAAAATAGATAAAAACTTTGTAGCTTCTTGTCCACATGCATGATCTCCTTGGTGCTTCAACATTACTCGAAAACTTCGTCTTTTCCAAGTACTCCCATGATTCCATAGATGTTCAATTCAGCATCATAGTTGTTGAAGTTCCGCAGCCATAACAATGAGAAAAAAAAAGCTCTCGATCATTGTTATACAGTGTCATAGTATTATTATACAACATCAAAGTTCTTATATCACAACTTCGACAAAAATACTATGGTGATATGTATCACTCCCCCTTAGTCAATACTTTCGTCTCAACATGAAAACCACCCCCCCTTACATAATGACCCGTAAAACACGTAAATCATATGTATTTGTAGTGTGAAGTACATGTTAATTCTCCCCCTTTTTGTCAATAAAATTGGCAAAGGTACGAAAACGAGATCCTAATGAAATTTCCACGAAGGCGCTTCAAGACCAAAGAAAAGTACATATCAACTTATTTAGATGCAATCATAAAGCCGAAGCTAAATGCATTCATCAAGGAGTTTATAAAGATACAAGATAACCCCTAAATAATTCCACAGCCGCACTCCCCACAAAGATATGGAAATTAAGCGCAAGTTCAAAAGAACTCTCCCCCATTTGATGTCATTCCCGAAATAACAACAAGAGCGACCTTACTTTTACAAGAAAAAAAGGATTTTATTGGACACCAAAAACCATAATAAAATGATTTTCTATATCCAAAATTCTCAATTATACTAACCACAAGTAAACTCATGATTAATTTAGTTGGAATACTCAATCAAATTAAACACAAAAGTGATCAATTTAATTAAACATGCTTGACATAAGAGAACTCACGGAGCTACGACTATGTTAACCATAAAAGAATGATTAACTCAATCGTTTTATGCTCAACACAGGAAATCCTTATGGAGCATTGCAGTATACATAAAATACGGATCATGGAAAGATCAATATTGCGGCATATACAAGGATTCATTTTATTTTCCATCATTATTTGCATAATGACATACAATAGACATAATCCTTGTAAACAAAAGATTTTAACATATCTTCCATCAACAAATGACATAATATGCTTAACTTTTGTTTGTCAAAAGTTCATCGATCTTGTATCAATACTTGCATATTGACATATAAAAGAGATAACTTTTGACATCGTATGGGACAATAATAGTTCACGGACGCAAACACACATATCCCATAACACATTGCAATATATAAAATCATAAAGATTAATACTGCAAAAATCATCTTCCAAACCAAACTTTAGAATTTAAACAAATAAATCTAAAAACATGAAGACGAAAACGTTGGACATAGCTATGTGTACTCACAATAATGTCTATTCCAAACTCTAGTTATTCTTCTAAACAAAACAAGAAAATAGAAGATTTACTAGACATTAAGATTTTTGAAAAATTCCTTGTTGTCTCCGAACTCCTTGTCGTCAACAACCATTGGAACATATGGTTCATGGAGGAAGGAGTCAATACCATAAACTTTATTGGCTGATGATGTCGAACTAGGGCCTTCTGAATTTCCAATGATCTTAAAACACAAGCCTTTATTTGCTGAATCTCTTTTCTTGCCAGCTTCAACTCTTCAAGAACGTCAGAAAACTTCTGACAGTTTGAAGGAACAACTCTTCTTCCTCACATTCCTTCTTTTTCTTTTTAAAGTTGGAGGCAATTGAGATTTCTTTTTCCTTAGTGATTGATGGCTTAAAAATCATATTGACATCTTTTCCATCAGAAGACATGATACTTGGAGTTTCCATGAAAGCACGGTTTTGTGAGAGGAATTCACAATCAAAACTCAACAAGCAGTCTTAAGATATAAAGAGTATCAGAGAAGGAAAAAGGAATGTAGGTTTTCGAAACCTTTAAATAGGTTCGTACACGTTCAACTCACAACCCTATAAAGAGCAGAATTGTCGATAATAACCCTCTTCTTTTGGCAAACAGGTCCTTTTCAATATCAACGGTGATATGAAGGAATTCCAAAAACCAAGCAACACAAAGCTAGAAAACAAAACTATATAATAATTTTTTCTTTTTTTTATTTTAAAGCATGAGGTGTGCAAGATCTTGTCTCTTTTGAACAGGCGCATGAGACAAGATGCACATCACAACACAATCAAGTTGTGCTGTGGTGAACAACAATTTGTTTACCATGACCCTTTTGGTTGGAATTCATGGAACTCTGCCTTTCCGTATGTTTAGACCATGTTTTCTTCTCTAATGGCCTAGTTCTATCTTTGGAAACTAATCTCTTCGAGGAAGATAAGATCTTACATACCTCAGTTGTTTTCTCCGCGAGTTTAAGCTTGGTGGCTAGACGATCTGTTCTTCGTTGAAGCTTGTTGACATATCTCATCTTGTGTTTGTACTTGAAACACTTTGAAAACTCATGTACCTTGAGAGAACAATAGGAGCATGTCAACTCAAAAGATGATTCAGGCACCTTTGAAACGCAAGCTGCTAGGCACAAGGTAGATCCTGAAACATTAAACGAAGGCTTTCCAACAGAGGGTTCAATTGATTCTTCCATCTTGATTGGGCTCTCTTCTAAAAGATTATCAAGATTGATGTATGTATTGCTACAATTATCAAAATCAATATTTTCACATAGAAGAGCAACACTTGATTTTTTGTCTTCATCAAAATCATAATTGTCAGACATCTCATCAAGTGTTGCAGCAAGACCTTTGTTCCTAGTGTATTTTCTACGATTTGGGTACTCGTTTGCAAAATGACCAAATCCTTTACACTTAAAGCACTGAGGCATATCCTCGTCTTCAGTTTCATCTGTGTCCCTATTTTTAGGAGGAATACAATTATGAGGTTTGACTGATGCTTTAGGCTTATCTCTGGAGAACCGTTTACTTCTCTTCAACAGAAGACTAAACTGTCTTGTGATCATCGAGACTGATTTGTCAAGATCTTCATCTGATGAATCCGTCTCAGAGTGATCATCTTCAGGGATATACACATTTTTACTTTTATCAAGTAATTTTGTGTCTTTTAGTGCTTTGAACGCAACATCCTTTGATTTGAACGAATGTTCGTGATCAAAGATCTTGAGCTTCCCAACCAGCGTATTTCTGGAGAGGTTATCAAGGTTATTTCCCTCAACGATGGCATGCTTCTTAGAATCGTATCTAGATGGCAGCGATCTGAGAATTTTCATCATAATATCCTTTTCAGGAATAGTCTTACCCAATGCAAAAGATGCATCAAAAATTTCAGACACTGGTAGCTCAAGGAATGAGACCTAAAAACTACAACCTATGTTTTGCCTACAAGTATACAGGGTCTTGATGAAGATAGAATGTAAATAGAGGTTTGTCCATAGGGACTTGGAGGATTTGCTAAAGTTTTCTAAATTTCTAAAGTTATCTGAATTCAAAAGAAGGTACTAAGGTTTTTGATTCTACTACTTGACCCTAGGCTAAGGAAATTATGATGCAATGTATGTCTTGTTCTTTCATGAAAGACTACAATGAGGATTCTACTAACTATCCTAACCAAATTACCCCTAGCATCAGTTGTCTTTAATCAGCACAACTAATCACAGGCATTTAGCTCCTCTAGCTAGTTTAGCTTAAGGCAATCTCTCTAGTGGATTGAATTCTTGGCCAAAGACCTAGCTCCACTCCTAGTATCAGCTGTCTTCTAACAGCACAGGTGATCACAAGCAGGTAGCCCAAATGGCTAAGCATTCATCCTAAGGAATTCAGCTCAATAAAAGAACATACAAATACATTAACATTCCTAGCATATGATCAAGAGCTTCCTCTAAACCCTAGCAAGTGAATTAGAACATGGACATGCTTGTAATCATGATACTAACAGGTATAAACATGCTCCACATTACACAGCATACAATTCACATTCAACCTTTATGCATAAGAGAGATTCAACATGGATGAATTGAAAATGAATTTTGAAATTAATATTGAACTGCAAATATTGCTCACTGGCTAGCCCAGAGATGCCGAATTTCACAACCCCTAACACCCTTTTATAGTTACAACAAAAAAAATTCCAAAATCCCCAAATCAGTGAAATTAGGGTTCTGACAAAAAGTGAGATTAAATCACCTAATACATTGAAAACTACTCGAAAACTTTCACCCATGCCCCTAATTAGACGTACACTAACTTTCCCCAAAAATCCCCAATTTATGAAATTAGGGTTTTACAAAAAATCCTTACCTAATCTCTGAAAACGACTGATAGCTCTCACCCATGCTTCCTTCTCGTCTGCTGATGTACCCATGCCTTCGATTTATCCTCTAACCTCACCTATTTCATCAACTCCTAACCTAGGGTTCCTGTGAGATGAAACGATTAGGAGGTGATGTTATAAGTGGCTAGAAAGGTAGGTCTTGGTTGTTAGAAGTGATGATGGCTCGAGTGGTGGTGGTTGAGTGATTTGTGGGTTATGGTGGTGGTGATGGAGACAGCGTCGCTGTTGCAGAAGAGGGGAAGAAGGAGATGGCTCGATGGGTTTTGGCTAGGGTGTGTTTGTTTTGGGTATAGGGTATTTGGTTGTTTGGGTGTTGAGCAGACCCATCAAATCTCGATGTTTTGTGAGGGGAATCCGTAGGATGATAGGATGAGGGAAAGATCCAACGATGTGATGTAAATGGATGTGGAGACCGTTGGATATGGAATACATCAAAACTGACGGTCCAAGATGGAGTTAGGTGTTGTAGTGTTTGACAGGAGCTTCAGACTTCGATGCACGACGATGAAGCGACCGTAGGATGCTGAGATGATCCAATCTGACGGCTGAAGATGAATGCGGGTATGGATATTGGAAATGGGTTTGGGTGAGGGTTTTGGGCCTTGGGTATGCCAAGCCCATATCTTCTTTAAGAACAATTCTTCCTCTTCAAGCCCACTTCTAGCCTTTTGGTCTTGTGCACAACATTCTTCGCGGCTTCCTTGTGTAATTCCTCCCGGCTTTTCACTACTTTTCTGCTCTTTTCGCTCCGCTATTCATCCAAACTTTATTTATTACCTAAAGCAAAATAATTAATAAAAAATTTTTCTTGAAAACAATGAAAATACAGAATATGGGATAAAATGTAGAATTAATGCACAAAAGATGAGTTAAATGCCAAGAAAAATATATAGAAATATGCACTTTTTAGCACTCATCAAATACCCCCAAACCTGAATTTTACTTGTCCTCAAGTAAAACAAAACTAAGGAAATCCTAACTATACCACTGTCGCTGGTCTCTCGAATGCATTTAGCGTATGCACTAAGCCTTTTGAACCACTAAGTGTCCCTAGTGGACGAGTGAAGTCTCGTGAAGGTTTGCTTAGAACGTACCTACAAAGTTCTAGGACAAAATATAAGCTCAGATTCCATCAAATGTGACATGTGCAAGACAGTTTAAGCTCACAGCAAAATGGAGATGTCAATCTAGCTATCAAAGGCACAATCCTAGCACTGATAACAAATAAAGACATGTGATAAGAGTGTAAAGTGTATCTACACATGTGTAAAGAAAGATCGGATGTTATGACTACTAATCACCAAGAGATAGTTTCTCAGGCTAAGAACCGAGGTCGAAATCTAGCTAGCTGTCCGGACTTTACGAGAATTGTGAATGAGTTGGAGGTATTTCACAATTACTCGCGTTGTACATCAATGGCTACACCCCCTTGCTTATTACAATGAAACAACAAAATGACTCTTTACATGACTCTTATTTACATTGACTACTCTTTTATTTTTGGATAAAGAGAGATGGAATTTGAAAATACTTGATTTTTTTTTATTTTTTTTTTTTTTTTTTTTGGAACAAGGAAACACTTTTGATACATAAGGAAAAAGAAACAAAAAATTACATGACACTTTGCAAGAGGTAGCCCTTTTTGATGCACCCAGTTAAATTCGATGGTTGTTTTTCTTAATGTAACCTCCACCTTCTATCCCAACCAACCAAAGAACAAGCTAGTCAAGTTTCGTTCAGTATTCTAAAGTGATTGGCAACTAAAACTTCCGATAGAACACCTCAAGGATGAGGCTATACATGTATTGGTAGATCGTGCGCGTGCAAGTTTCTTATCACTATGTGAATTGTGCTAGAATCAGGGGTGCCTAAATATCTAGACTAAGACTCCTAAAAATTACATATTTGCACAAGAGTCAACATTTCAAGGTAAATGAGCTCCATTTTTATGATTTTTTTTTTTTTTTTTTTTTTTTTATTTTTCATTTTTTCAAAAAGAGGGAGGAGTTTTGTTTTCAATTATAGCATGTTATAAGGGTATATACTGATTATCACCCCTAAACCTAAATTAAACAGTGTCCTCAATGTTTAAATAGTGCAAAAGAAAGAACTGTACAGAAAAGGAAAAACATAAAATAAAATGGAACGTTCAACCTGGTTTATGTACAAGGGTGGACCAATCAGGACGCATAGACGGGATCCTCCAGATCGGTTGCCTCAATGTCAGGCGGAAGTGGTTCAAGGAACGGTTTCAATCGCTGCCCATTCACTTTGAAAATGTTCTTGTTGGAGACATCTTCAAGTTCCACAGCTCCATGAGGGAATACCGTGCGTACTAGGAACGGGCCGGTCCATCGGGACCGCAATTTTCCTGGAAAAAGATGCAGCCGAGAGTCGTATAACAAAACTTTCTGACCCGGTGTGAATGACTTGCGCAGAATACGCTTATCATGAAACAACTTCATCTTTTGCTTATACAGCTTGGCACTGTCATAAGCCTCATTCCTTAATTCTTCTAACTCATTGAGTTGAAGTTTCCGTTGTGCACCCGCCTTGTCAGAGAAAAGTTAAGTTTCTTGATAGCCCAGTAAGCTCGATGTTCTAATTCCACAGGAAGATGACATGGCTTTCCATACACCAGACGATAAGGGGACATGCCAATTGGTGTCTTATAAGCTGTTCTATAGGCCCACAAAGCATCATTCAATCTCAATGACCAATCTTTCCTTGACGGGTTGACCGTCTTCTCCAGAATGTGCTTAATTTCCCTATTAGAAACTTCTACTTGTCCGCTTGTCTGAGGGTGGTACGGAGTTGCAACCTTGTGGGTTATGCCATACTTGCGTACTAAAGACTCAAAGTACTTGTTACAGAAATGTGAACCACCGTCACTGATTATAGCTCTAGGGGTACCAAAACGTGAAAATATGTTCTCCTTCAGAAATGAGAGTACCACCTTGTGGTCATTCGTCTTGGTTGCAACAGCTTCAACCCACTTCGAAACGTAATCAACAACAACTAGGATGTATAATTTTCCTTCAGAAATAGGAAATGGACCCATAAAGTCAATCCCCCACACGTCAAATAGCTCAACGATCAAAATCGGATTCAACGGCATCATGTTTCTCCTCGAGATACTTCCTAGTTTCTGACAGCGCTCACAAGCAATACAATACTCATGGCAGTCTCTAAACAGCGATGGCCAGTAAAACCCACACTGCATGATCTTTGCAGCGGTCTTCTTGGCACTGAAATGCCCTCCACATGCTTGGTCATGACAGAAAGATATCACATCTTTCTGTTCCATGTCGGGTACACATCTCCTAATGATTTGGTCTCGGCAGTACTTAAACAAATATGGGTCGTCCCAAAGGAAATGTTTAACTTCAGCCAAGAACTTGGAGCGGTCTTGTCTCGACCAATGTGAGGGCATTCTACCTGTAGCAAGGTAGTTAACAATGTCGGCAAACCAAGGAAGGTTTGACACAGACATCAATTGTTCATCAGGGAATGATTCTCTAATCAGCTCAGATTCATCAATAGACTCACTAGTTAATCGGGACAAGTGATCAGCAACCACATTCTCACAACCTTTCTTATCACGGATTTCGATGTCGAATTCCTGTAATAAGAGTATCCATCGAATAAGGCGAGCTTTAGCATCCTTCTTAGAAAGAAGATACTTCAAAGCCGCATGGTCAGTGTATATGATGATCTTAGATCCTATCAAATAAGATCTAAACTTGTCTAATGCAAATACCACGGCAAGTAACTCCTTCTCGGTAGTCGAATAGTTGAGTTGAGCATCATTAAGAGTTTTACTAGCATAGTATATCACATATGGTAGTCTATCAACACGCTGTCCTAAAACAGCGCCAACGGCATAATCAGAGGCATCACACATGAGTTCGAACGGTAGTTCCCAGTTGGGTGGTTGGACAATAGGAGCTGAGGTGAGGAGAGTCTTGAGTTCTTCCCATGCCTTCACACAAGCAGCATCGAAGTTAAAGACAACATCTTTGACAAGTAGATTACACAAAGGTCTTGAGATTTGGCTAAAGTTTTTGATGAATCGCCGGTAGAACCCAGCGTGACCTAAAAATGATCGAATCCCCTTCACAGAGTGGGGTTGTGGTAAATGTTGAATGAGGTCGACTTTAGCTTTATCTACTTCAATTCCTTTTTCCGAAACGATGTGTCCTAGAACTATGCCGGAGTTTACCATGAAGTGGCATTTTTCCCAGTTTAAAATCAGATTCTTTTGCTTACATCTAGACAACACAAGGACCAGATGGTCCAAACATTCATCAAAAGAGGAACCAAACACAGAGAAATCATCCATAAAGATCTCGAGAAAACTATCTATCATGTCTGAAAAAATGCTCATCATGCAACGCTGAAAAGTAGCAGGTGCATTACACAGCCCGAAGGGCATACGTCTAAAAGCAAATGTCCCAAATGGACACGTAAATGTAGTTTTTTCCTGATCTTCCGGTGCAATGTGAATTTGGTTATAACCGGAAAAGCCATCTAGAAAACAGTAGTGACTGTGTCCAGACACACGTTCTAGCATTTGGTCTATGAAGGGAAGGGGGAAGTGATCTTTTCTTGTTACTGTGTTCAACTTCCTGTAGTCGATACATACTCGCCATCCTGTGGTTGTACGTGAAGGGACTAACTCATTCTTTTCGTTCCGAACTACAGTAATGCCTGACTTCTTAGGCACAACTTGAATGGGACTAACCCATTTACTATCTGAAATCGGATATATGATACCCGCATCAAGTAGCTTCAAGATCTCACTCTTAACAACGTCTCTCATGTTAGGATTAAGTCTCCTTTGCATTTCCCTAGATGGTTTGGCATTCTCTTCAAGATTAATGTGGTGCATGCAAATGGTGGGACTTATCCCTTTGAGATCTGAGATGGTCCATCCTAAGGCTTCTTTCTGCTCCTCAAGTACTCCTAAAAGCTTGTTTTCCTGTTCTATGTTTAATCGTGAAGAAATGATAACAGGTAAAGTATCAGAAGGACCTAGAAATGCATACTTCAAAGTATCAGGTAATGGTTTCAATTCCTGTTTGGCCTTAGGAGACTCATCCGAAGATATAACAGACTTCTCAGAAAGTGGGAGTTGTTCCACTGTAGTCTGCCATTTAGTGATGTCCATTTGAGGTACAGATTCGAGCAAAGATTGGACTTCACCAATGTATTCATCATCATACAACTCCAAGTTAACATCTTCCAAACATGCTTGCAAGGGATCTTTTGACATAATGCCAGTCAATGAATCTTGTATCAAACTCTCAATCATATTGACCTCATGTACATCCTCATCATCAAGATTCACATGCTGTTGACTAACATTAAACACATTCAGCTCTACAGTCATGTTTCCAAAAGACAGCTTCAACACTCCATTACGACAATTGATGATCGCATTAGACGTCGCCAAGAAAGGACGTCCTAAAATGACAGGAATGTGACTATCCGGGTTTTGTACAGGTTGAGTGTCTAAGACAATAAAGTCTACAGGAAAGTAGAACTTATCAACCTTAATCAAAACATCCTCACACACCTCGAGGGACTTTGACGGATCGGTCCGCCAATTGGAGAGTTATGGGTGTTGGCTTCAATTCTCCAAGACCTAACTGCGCATAAACAGAATATGGCAGGAGGTTCACACTTGCACCTAGATCTAATAAAGCTTTATTGACCATGTGGTTTCCTATAGTGCAAGAAATTGTTGGACAACCTGGGTCCCTAAACTTAGGTGGAGTTTTGTTCAGAATGATGGAACTCACCTGTTCAGCTAAGAAAGCACGTTTGTGCACATTAATCTTGCGCTTTTGAGTGCACAAGTCTTTGAGGAATTTGGCATATGCAGGGATTTGCTTAATTGCCTCAAGAAAAGGAATGTGATGTTGACTCTTTTGAACAGTTCTAACATCTCATTGTAGTGGGTGCTTATCTGTTGGCGAACTAACCTCTGAGGATATGGAGCAACATGAGCATTAGGAGTTAGAGGGATATTCACAACAGTGGGATTGTCGGCTTCACTAATGTGCTCAGGCTCCTTTTCTAAGTTGGAGGTGTTCTTTGGTGGTGCAGGCAATGATATGTTTGGCTCAGATTCATTTGATTGTGGTATGCCTACATTGTTCTCAACAATCTTACCACTTCGGAGAGTGGTGATGGAATGGATTGATCGGGTGAGGTTTCATTGCAAGATGATGTGCCTGCTTGAAATATCCTCTTTGGATTTTGTTGGGGCTGGCTAGGAAGTTTACCCTTTTCTCTTGTATTCAGTGCATCGCAAATTTGACCCATCTGTAGTTCTAGAGCGGAGACTCGTTGATCAGTTGCTTTCTCATTTTTCATCAGATGTTGGGTCAACTGATTGATACTCTCTTCGATGCTAGACAATTTCTTGTCAGCAGTGTATTGAGGGTACGACTGCTGTTGAGGATTTTTAGGGTATTGATAGCCTTGATTGTTTTGATAGCTTTGAGTGGGTTGAGATGGTCCTCCTTGAATGGGTCCTTTAGACCATGAAAAATTGGGGTGGTTCCTCCATCCTGGGTTGTAGGTCTGTGAATAAGGGTTATGCTCTTGTTTTTGAAACATAGCATGTGCATGTTCCAGCCTAGATTCTTGGAATGCATGCATTTCCGGACAATCACTGAACTGATGGTCAGAACCGTTACATATATCACAGATAGCCATTTCGACATGTTCACAGAAAGCAGTGGTAGAAGGTTTTACGTTTTTCTGAAGTTCTAACGCTTCTATTCTTCTTGCTAGTGCTGCCATTTTTGCATTTCCCTCAAAATCAGACTCAATTCTATGGACCTTATCTACAGGTGTAGTCTTTCTAGGTTCACGAATGGACTCCCACTGTTGAGTTTTTTCAGCAACTTCAATTAGGAAAGCCCAAGAGTCATCAGCACTTTTATCTGTGAAGAGTCCATTACACATAGACTCTACAATTGTTCGGGTGGAGACATCTAAACCTTCATACAAAATTTGCACAAGTCTCCATTTTTCAAAACCATGATGGGGACACTTAAGCAACAATTCATTGAATCTCTCAAGATATCTAGCTAAGGTTTCACCTTCTAATTGTACAAAGCTGTTCAGAATTTGACGAATTGTCGCAGTCTTGTGATTAGGGAAGACTTTTTGAAAAACTCTTTTGTGAGGTTGTCCCATGTCCTAATTGACTGTGGATGTAAGGCATACATCCATGACTTGGCCTTTTCCTTCAAAGAGAAAGGGAATAGTCTCAATTTTAGGGTTTCGTCAGACATCTGAGTGAAACGTATAGTTCCACAAATCTCCTCGAATTCTCTCACGTGATGGTAAGGGTTTTCGTTTTCAATTCCTCTAAACACGGGAAGCATTTGTATTGTGCTCGATTTTAGCTCATAATGACCAGTAGCTTCTGGTAAAACAATGCACGAGGGTTGGCTTGTCCTTGTGGGGTACATGTAATCCTTGAGACTACGGGGTTCTTCCATTATCTCAGGTTGGTCCGGTGTGTTTTCCTCAGAAGATGTGGGTATGTCAATTGGGTCTATTGGATTGATTCTAATTAGTCGGTTTGATTGGTCTCTAAAGGTCACAATCATATCCTAATAAGATCATTAATCAATGAAATAACAACTAACAAGCCCACAGTCAATGAAAAAAACACGACCTAAAATTTGGTTTTGTTGGGTTTTGGTTTCACAATGGGTTTTGGTTTATAAAATGTAGAGCCCAAATTTTTGGTTTGAAAGGGTTAGAAACTTTGGTTTAAAATGGGTTTAGAAAATTTTTGGATTAATTGGGACAAAGCCCAACCAACTAAAAGGCTTTTGGTTCTTGGGTTCTTTGAAGAATTTTGGTGAGAAAAATCTTAACTCACGGCCCAACAGAATTTTGTTGCCTCTAAGCCCAACAGAATTGTTTTTGTAAGGTTAGGAGCCCAATGGATGGGATATAAACCTATAGTCCAAATTAAAGTGCAAGCCCACAAAAAAAATAAAAAATAACAAACAAATAATTACAAGCCCATAAAAGAAAGATAAAAAGAAAAAGAAAAATAAAAATTATTACAAGCCCAAATGGAAAATAAAGAAAAAGAAAAACTAAAATTATTACAAGCCCAAATATAAATACTTAAATACAAGCCCAAAGAAATTTAATGAGGCCCAGTTGGGTTAGCTCATGGGTTAGGCTTACTTGATTTTTGGAGGGAAGCCCAAATTTGGGCTTTTTATCCCTTTTTGTTGCACTAGCCCAGTTGGGCTTGGATCTTCCTTAGCAACCTTAATCAACAGCTCAGCAGAATTGCACCAGCAGCTTCACAGCAGCAACAAGCAGGAGGGAGCAGCAACAACAGCAACAGCAGCTTCACAGCAGCAGCAACAGTAGAAGCAAACAAGGAAGTTGCAGGTCAGGAACAAGCAAGATTAACAAGAAAAAAAACAGAAAACAAGCAAACCTCTACCGAGTCCCCGGCAGCGGCGCCAAAAACTTGGTAGCTCAAGGAATGAGACCTAAAAACTACAACCTATGTTTTACCTACAAGTATACAGGGTCTTGATGAAGATAGAATGTAAATAGAGGTTTGTCCACAGGGAATTGGAGGATTTGCTAAAGTTTTCTAAATTTCTAAAGTTATCTGAATTCAAAAGAAGGTACTAAGGTTTTTGATTCCACTACTTGACCCTAGGCTAAGGAAATTATGATGCAATGTATGTCTTGTTCTTTCATGAAAGACTACAATGAGGATTCTACTAACTATCCTAACCAAATTACCCCTAGCATCAGTTGTCTTTAATCAGCACAACTAATCACAGGCATTTAGCTCCTCTATCTAGTTTAGCTTAAGGCAATCTCTCTAGTGGATTGATTCTTGGCCAAAGACCTAACTCCACTCCTAGTATCAGCTGTCTTCTAACAGCACAGGTGATCACAAGCAGGTAGCCCAAATGGCTAAGCATTCATCCTAAGGCAATTCAGCTCAATAAAAGAACATACAAATACATTAACATTCCTAGCATATGATCAAGAGCTTCCTCTAAACCCTAGCAAGTGAATTAGAACATGGGCATGCTTGTAATCATGATACTAACAGGTATAAACATGCTCCACATTACACATCATACAATTTACATTCAACCTTTATGCATAAGAGAGATTCAACATGGATGAATTGAAAATGAATTTTGAAATTAATATTGAACTGCAAATATTGCTCAGTGGCTAGCCCAGAGATGCCGAATTTCACAACCCCTAACACCCTTTTTATAGTTACAACAAAAAAAATTCCAAAATCCCCAAATCAGTGAAATTAGGGTTCTGACAAAAAGTGAGATTAAATCACCTAATACATTGAAAACTACTCGAAAACTTTCACCCATGCCCCTAATTAGACGTACACTAACTTTCCCCCAAAAATCCCCAATTTATGAAATTAGGGTTTTACAAAAAATCCTTACCTAATCTCTGAAAACGACTGATAGTTCTCACCCATGCTTCCTTCTCGTCTGCTGATGTTACCCATGCCTTCGATTTATCCTCTAACCTCACCTATTTCATCAACTCCTAACCTAGGGTTCCTGTGAGATGAAACGATTAGGAGGTGATGTTATAAGTGGCTAGAAAGGTAGGTCTTGGTTGTTAGAAGTGATGATGGCTCGAGTGGTGGTGGTTGAGTGATTTGTGGGTTATGGTGGTGGTGATGGAGACAGCGTCGCTGTTGCAGAAGAGGGGAAGAAGGAGATGGCTC